>NW_015164333.1:4947-8548 GCF_001447785.1 Gekko japonicus | reverse complement strand
ACCGGGGGGGCGGGGGGGGGCTTCTGCAACTTACCTGGCTGCTTCTTGCTCTGACTGAGGGCTGCTGGGAGCAGGGGGTGAGGCTTGTTGCATGTGCCCGCCCCCTGGGCTCCTTACTGCCGGAGCTCTGCTCCTGTGCGCTCCTGCAGGAAATGATCCCTGACTCTATGACATTATACCCTAGTAATTTTAATACTGAGATACTCCTGCGTTGGGGTGGGGTTTTTGTGTGTGTGTGTCTGTTTTTGTATGCTTATTGTAATTTTTGAAGAGACAGTTTCTGAGAGCGACTGCTCTGAGAGTCGATCAAGAGCTGAGCGGTGGAGCAAAGCCAGAAAGAGAGAACTGATGTTTGGTTGTGAATATTTTCAGCAGCAAACCACACACTGACCTGTTCCCATCTGTATCAGGCGTAAGCAGCCTCTCTTGCGGGATGCTCCTTAGCCAGATCTCTGCTTGGTAGAGTTGGAACTGGAAGAAAGATAGCGCCAAGGTGTCCTGCTCCCCCAAGGAGCCCCTGTCTGGCTTCAACTGTCCCATCTCTTGCGAAACGGCCGAGTCCTTCTCCAGAGGTTCCGACATCACGTGACCCAGCAGATGGTGGGGCTGAGGCCCAAACTCTCCAGACGCACCTTGGAAATCCCCCACAGACTCCAGGAAAGGGTCGTGCTCCTGTCCACGTCTTGCATCCCGGTGTGACCATGGGCGCGTTGTGATAGGACCTGGGCAGGGCTGCCTCGTTCTGTCATCAGACCTGTTCAAATGTCTGGCGCATTCATGCCATAGCCCACCAGGACCAGGGACTGAAGAATGTTGCTGAAATTTGGTAGAATCCCAGGTGGTCCCCAGCTGATTTCCATCCAGCTGTTGGTTGCCATCAACTTCCGACCTGTGAGGCGGAAATCCTGAGGACACCCCATCCGGGTGCGATGGAGACACCTGCGTCTCTAGCCTGGAACGGCTCTTGTTCAGGTCTTCCTCGAGAATTTCCACCAAGATATCCAGGTCCTCCACGCTTTTCATAGTTATCCGGGAATTGTGCCTCTTCTGAAAGAGAGGATAAGGGATTAATACGTGGCATGAGTGGTCCAGTTCTGTCCTGTGCTTTGCCTAGGAAATTCTGGACACCGAAAAGCGGGAAGAATCCAACATACCGGTTTGTGACGCCTCTCCAAATTGATTCTTTTCCCCCCTGTGTGAGATGAAGAGGAAAGAAGATATTCAAGAACCCACGGACACATTTGCAAACCATCTACTGTTTAAAGTAGCAATTATTATAATTGTATGATCTGATCTATAATTGCTCGAGGCAATTATATTTTCAGGGGTTCCAGTGGCAAAGTGCAAATCGCAGAGTCATAGAATCACAGAGTCGTTGGAAGGGGCCATACACAGGTCACCCAGTCCAACCCCCTGCTCAATGAAGGATCAGCCTAGAGCAGGGGAGTCAAACTCATTTGTCATGCGGGCCGGATCTGACATAAATGAGATGTTGTGGGTTGCGGAGATATAAACTTTATAAAGGACACAAACACAAAAGGTTTTTTTTTAACTTAAAATAAAACCATGTTTAAAACCAGGGCTCTTTTTGTAGAAAAAGCCCAGCAGGAACTCATTAGCATAATAGGCCACACCCAACACCAGGAACTCATTAGCATATTGGGCCACATCCCTGACAGCACAGCTCATTAGCACATTCGTCCGCACCCCCATGTTACCAGAAGTGTGGTTATCCAGCTACACCCACCTTTTGCTTGTTATTCTGTTTACCTTGTTTGTTGTCAAAACCCAGGGCTTTTTTGTAGCAGGAACTCCTTTGCATGTTAGGCCACACACCTCTAATGTAGCCAATCCTAATGAGTTCCTGCTGTTGGGTGTGGCCTATTATGCTAATGAGTTCCTGCTGGGCGTGACCAACTCGGGAGCCAGCCGGAACTCCGTTCCTGTGCGTTCCTGCCGAAAAATAGCCCTGCTTAAAACAGTAACTCTGTAAGCTGCAAACCTACTTTAGATTTATCAACATTCACTACAGAAATCTCAAGTTCAGAGTTCTGAGTCCAGGACCCAGGTTTAAACATGAAATGAATAAGTGATTAAGAGAGTCTGGCGAAGCAAGCTATGATACAGCAGCAGCAGCAGCAGAACTGAAAGCGGGAGATGGCGAGTTCCACCGCGGGCCTGATGGAATCCATCCGGGGGCCTGATCCCAGCTCAGCACCTCACTAGTTAGCTGATTCCACTATTGCACATCTCTTACTGTAAAAAATGTTTCCTAATATCCAGCTGGTATCTTCCCGCCCTTAAATGTAAGAGCCCAGCCCAGTGGAATGGCAGACAATACTCAGGTTCTTGAAACACTGGATTTTCTTGAAACAAGGATTTGGTCCTCCGAAGGGGTGATTCTTTACCTGTTCTTCCCGGAGTCTCTTTGGTTCCTGTTTTTACTGTTTTTACTGATGCCTCCTAAGGGAGGAGGGAGAGAAAGAATGAATTTGAGTCATTAGTCTTGATTCGTCAGATTGTTCTGGGTATATGCTGCAAAGTTCACAAGCGCAATGCGAAACTGACATGACTTTTTTTTTTTTTTTTTTTAAAGCAAAACATTGGTCTGGATAAGGGTTGCCAACTTCCAGGTGGTGGAAATCCCAACAAAACTTCCGTAACAAAACTAACGAAAAGTCAATAAAGATAAATATGCAAAATTGTTTACTACAATAATTCTGTAGAAAACGCTCTTCTTACATCGCTCGCGCACAATGGACTTTGCGCAATGTAAAAAACATCCGTTCCACAGGATTGCTTTATCCGAGCGCATAGCAATTGCCATTCTTATCCATTTCCACTTATCAACTCTTGAAGGAAACGTCCCGTGTGGACTCTCTGATATCAGAACCCAAGGTCTTTACATTGCGCAAAACCTGTTGTGTCTGAGCCATATAAGAAGAGCGTTTTCTGCAGAATTATTACAGTAAACAATTTTGCATATATAGATCTTTATTGATTTTTCATTATTTTTTGTCACGGATGTTTTGTTTGGATTTCCATTTCCTCCCATGACTTTTGGCTTCAACTTCCAGGTAGTGGCTGTAGTGGTTAAGTGCGCGGACTCTAATCTAGGAGGACCGGGTTTGATTCCTCACTCCTCCACTTGCACCTGCTGGATGACCTTGGGCAAGCCATAGTTCTGGCACAGCTGTTCTTGAAAAAGAGCAGATTCTGTCAGAGCTCTCTCAGCCCCACCTACCTCACAGGGTGTCTGTTGTGGGGAGGGGAAGGGAAAGGAGTTTGTAAGCCACTCTGAGACTCTGAGTGAAGAGCGGGATATAAATCCTATCTCTTCTTCTCTTCTTCTTCTAGAATTACAACTGGTCTCCCACCAACAGAGATCAGTTCCCCTGGGGAAAAAACCTGCTGCTTTGGCAGTTGGTCTCTGTGGCATTAGACCCTGCTCTGGAGCCACCCTTCCTGAGCTAAGGCAAAAATGTGTGAGCCGGAGGCTAAAAAAAACTGAGCTAGCTCACAATAACTCAGCTTAGAGGGAACACTGGTCATTAGCACCGAGTCAAATCCCCCCCAATCCATCTCCTCCCTTTGTGGTCAG
>NW_015164333.1:0-4470 GCF_001447785.1 Gekko japonicus | reverse complement strand
CACCTGGCCAGAGTAACCCCTCGCCTAATCAGGGGAGCGGTGGCACAGGGGATTTATCCTCTGGTTATAAAGTAACATCTGAGCTGAACAGAACGGCTGTCAGTTCTAGCCCCGTGCTGGTGTGAGCTACCAGCCTTGTCCCCAGCTCGCCGTCCACCCAGCGGTTCGAAAGCTTCGGTGAGTAGATAAAATGGGTACCACTCCTTAGAGAGGGTGGGCACACTAAACCCCCCGGCGGGGGAGGTGTTAACCGGCGAATGGAATGTCCAGCTCGTAATATCGGAAGCCTAGAACTCTTCGACATCAAGAAGCCTGTAATGGGCCGTTCCGGCCAGGTGGTGGCAGTGCGGTGTTGTGACTCGAAGCAGTCCTGGAGTCCTGGAGAAAGCTGACGTCATCAAGCCAAGCCGAGGAAATATGCCGTCTGGAACATGTCTAGTCTACAGCTTAAACAAAATCCCCCTCGGCTGCGAACGTGTGCAATTTAAAAGATTTATATGTGTTGTCCTCCCTTACCCCTATGAATCATTGTTAGTCCCCTGTGAAATGTGTAACTGTAAATCGCTCAGAGCCAGCAGCTCTGCAGGACTGAGCCCGTGAGAGAACAGCTCCGAAAGAACTTGTGACTGACCCAAGGTCTCACCAGCAGCTGCATGTGTAGGAAACGGGAATCAAACCCGGGTTCTCCCAGATTAGAGTCCGTGCTCCTAACCACTACACAAAACTGGCTCTTGCTGCTACACGAAACTGTCTGTTTACACCAAAATGTCCTCATGTCACCTGCATTTTCTCAGACAGACAGGAGGTAGAGAACAGCCCACCGAGAGCTTATTTGGCACAAGCTTCATGGAAGTGAATGTGAGCTGCACATGTGCATAGTAGCACGCTGGGGCCGCTGGCCTCTGTCTGAGCTAAGGTTCCTCTTGGTGAGACAAATAGTGAAAGGGGCGCCCTTTGAAACTGCTATCTCGGACACCAAAAAGCATTGGGCTGGCCCCCCACCCCCCATCCTGCATCACCCACGGCCTGTTCTCTGCCAAGATGCGCAACTTACTTTGCTGCTGTTACAATCGATCCCTCTGGAGAGCCGTATTTTCTTCAGCAGTTCGCGCACTGGCCTTTTTACCCTCACACCCATATACTGCTTTGGAGGGGCATCGTCGGTGAATGCCACATCTGGGAAGAAAAGGGTGATGACAGCGACACAAAAGAATAAGACCAGTGCTATTTATAAGCTCATCATCGTTTCGGAGGTGTACTGAGAGAGCAACTCCAAAAGCATCAAGCGAAGGGTAGACAGGAAGGGAAGGAAGCCTGGTATGCAGCCCGATCTTGGCAGATCTTGGAAGCTAAGCAGGGTCGGTACTTGGAAGGGAGGCCACCAAGGAAGGCTCCGCAGAGGAAGGTCATGGCAAACCATCCCTGCTCCTCGCTTGCCTTGGTAGCCCCTGGCTGGGGTGGCCATAAGTTGGAAGCTAAGCAGGGTTGGTACTTGGAAGGCTCTGCAGAGGAAGGCCATGGCAAACCATCCCTGCTCCTCCCTTGCCTTGGTAGCCCCTGGCTGGGGTGGCCATAAGTTGGAAGCTAAGCAGGGTTGGTACTTGGAAGGGAGACCACCAAGGAAGGCTCTGCAGAGGAAGGCCATGGCAAACCATCCCTGCTCCTCCCTTGCCTTGGAAGCCTCTTGCCGGGGTTGCTGTAAATTGGAAACTAAGAAGGGTTGGTACTTGGAAGGGAGACCACCAAGGAAGGCTCTGCAGAGGAGGGCAATGGCAAACTCCCTCTGCTTCTCCCTAGCCCTGAAAGCCCCTTGCTGGGGTCACCATATGTCTTGGATGAGAGACCACCAAGGAAGGCCATGGCAGATCACCTCTGCTTCTCCCTTGCCTTGGAAGCCCCTTCCTGGGGTGGCCATAATTTGGAAGCGAAGGCTCTGCAGAGGAAGGCCATGGCAGACCAGCTCTGCTCCTCCCTTGCCTTGGAAGCCCCTGGCTAGGGTGGCCATAAGTTGGAAGTTAAGCAGGGTCGGTGCTTGGAAGGAAGACCGCCAAGGAAGGCTCTGCAGAGGAAGGCCATGGCAGACCAGCTCTGCTCCTCCCTTGCCTTGGAAGCCCCTGGCTAGGGTGGCCATAAGTTGGAAGTTAAGCAGGGTCGGTGCTTGGAAGGAAGACCGCCAAGGAAGGCTCTGCAGAGGAAGGCCATGGCAGACCAGCTCTGCTCCTCCCTTGCCTTGGAAGCCCCTGGCTAGGGTGGCCATAAGTTGGAAGTTAAGCAGGGTCGGTGCTTGGAAGGAAGACCGCCAAGGAAGGCTCTGCAGAGGAAGGCCATGGCAGACCAGCTCTGCTCCTCCCTTGCCTTGGAAGCCCCTGGCTAGGGTGGCCATAAGTTGGAAGTTAAGCAGGGTCGGTGCTTGGAAGGAAGACCGCCAAGGAAGGCTCTGCAGAGGAAGGCCATGGCAGACCACCTCTGCTCCTCCCTTGCCTTGAAAGCCCCTTCCTGGGGTTGCCATAAGTTGGAAACTAAGCGGGGTTGGTACTCGAAAGGGAGACCACCAAGGAAGGCTCTGCAGAGGAGGGCAATGGCAAACCACCTCTGCTTCCCCTGTGCCTTGAAAGCCCCTTGCTGGGGTCATCATAAATTGGCTGTGACTTTACGGCACTTTACACACACACACACACACAAGGCTAGACAACACACTGCATTCCTTGCTGGTGGCGTGATGTCTGGCATGAATGTCTGCCACAAGTGTTGGTTGTTGCAAACGTCAATTGCATTGCATGGTGTAAAGTGTTTTTTTTAAAAAAAAACTTTCTCCAGAACTCTGAAATACTTATCCTATAAGTCACTGAGACTGCTCGCGGGGAGGGCAGGGTATAAATTGAAGTAATAAATAAATAAATAAATAAACTTTTTAAAGGAAGTTGCAGAAGCCACTCCTTTGAAAGAGAACCATAGACCCAGCTGGCTAGATAGCCCATATTCTTTCTGAATTGTTTGGAATCAGAACTCTATGGTTGGTGGATCCTGACAGGCTCCTCCTTCCCTGGGAGCATAATGCAAATATTCTAATTGCCATGGGATAACCCAAGGTCATTGGAAATCCACTATGAGATTGCTGAAGTGGAATCCGGATGCAGCAAATGCATGTAGTAAGTCTTCGAAATAAACTAATGTGCCACATGAGAAACAAAATGTCCTCCTGACACCTGCATTTTCTCAGATAAGCCAAAGGTGACAAGAAATTGGTCCATGTGAAGCCAAACTGAAAGGTGGAAAGCTGCGCCTGATCGGTTCTGCCCCTCCATGGGAGCGTGAAGCAGAGAACAGCCCCCCCCCAGCCCTTCTGGAGGTTCCTAGCTGAAAATTGTATTCCATGGTTCACAAATGTCAGGATCAATGTTCCCACTAAGCTGAGTGAGTGTGAGCTAGCTCACAGGTTTTTAGCCTCCAGCTCACACATTTTTTGTCTTAGCTCAGGAAGGACAGCTCCAGAGCAAACTAATTTATGCAGCAGCCAAATCGCTCGCTCACAATTTTAGTGCCAGTAGCTCACAAAGTACATAAGAACATAACATAAGAACATAAGAGACGCCAATGTTGGATCAGGCCAAAGGCCCATCCAATCCAACACTCTGTCACATAGTGGCCAAGAAAAGCAGGTGCCATCAGGAGGCCCAGCAGTGGGGCCAGGATACTAGAAGCCCTCCCACTCTTCCCCCCCCAACCACCAAGAATACAGGGCATCAGGGCATCACCTGCCCCAGACTGAGAGTCCCTGTTTATACCTTGTGGCTAATAGCCACTGATGGACCTCTGCTCCATATGCTTATCTAATTCCCTTTTGAAGCTGTCCATGCTTGTAGCCGCCACCACTTCCTGTGGCAGTGAATTCCATGTGTAGCATTTTTGCTCACCAGACTCGACAGCTTAGAGGGAGCATTGCTTGGGAATTGTAGTTTAGGGGTGGTGGTGGAAGCTACAGCTTTGTCTCGCCAAGATGTCTTAGCAACAAATAGGGCAACCAGGTCTCTGGCTATGTTGGGAGACCTCCCCGCTCCGGAGTCTGGGTTTCTGCCGCTGCTCAATGACAGCAGGAGAAAAATGAGGGGGGAGGTGGAATCAGCTGTCACTTCTAGTTCTGTGCCCAGAGATGACATCATGGTGACACTCAAGGAATTTCCCAGATCTTTATGGGTTTGTGTAACTGGAAGTGACGTCGCAGAGCCAGCACGGCAACGCCACTGTGCCCCTGTTGGATATTGTAACTCTGCATGCAAGAGGATCTGGGAGGAAAAGGGTTAAGAGAAGTCTCACACTCAGGTACACTCTCATCAGTTAGATATTGAGCCTCTTTGCCCGTTGCTTGCCTTCTGTGGTTCATCTTATATGGGACCTCTCTTCTTCTCTCTCTTACTGGGGCTTGGAGCTGTAGCAAGCTAAACTTTCTGAAGTTAATCTGTTCGCAATAAG
>NW_015164332.1:91853-95067 GCF_001447785.1 Gekko japonicus | reverse complement strand
GGGTATAAATGAATCAAATAAATAAATAGTGCAGGTGTGAGAGCCAGTTGTTCCTGACTGAGGTTCCTCCCCTCCCTAAGAGCCAGCTGGGTGTAGTGGTTACCATGTATAGCATTGGGAAAAGTGCAGAAAAGGGCAACTCGAATGATATAAGGGTTGGATCACTTTCCCTATGAAGAAAGGTTAAAGCGCTGGGGGCTCTTTAGCTCACACTGCTAAACACAGTTTTCCCACAAAATATCCTTAGCTGAATTCTCTCAGCTGAAAGCAAGTAAAAGAAACCCACTCACCTCTCTCACAGCTCTCTCTCCTGCTCCTGCTCAGAGCTCAGCTGGTCTGTTGGCGCAGAATGGACAGCCTGGTCATCAACAGTTGCTAGAAAAAGGGGGAAGGCAGAGCTTGGTGGGGAGATGCCACCTTTGGCCAGCATTTGCAGGCGCGTCGGAGGGAGGAAGAGAGACCCTTCCCACTGCTCTCCAGGGGCTGACAGGGGGGCGTCCCTGGGACCGGGGAGAGGCTTCCCTGCAGTGCAGGGGGCACTTCCTTATTCAAATCTGCTTTGAAATACAGGCCTTGGGGAAGCCCTGCGAACTGAAGCTCATGGCATCGGAACCAGTGTTTGGACCGGGCATCTCTGCAGGGCACAGTCCCCAGAGCGTGAGTATGTGTCGTTTGGGGTGGTCCAAAGATTTGGGGGGGGGTGCAGCCTGGCCCCAGTGTCTGCTTGTGTGATTGTCCTAGGGGCATGCACTTTGGAGCAGCTGGCACCAGAACCGTGCTTTGGACAAGCACACAGAATGTGTCCCCTGGAAGGGGAGAGTCCTGTGAATGTGGGGGTATATGATATGTGGTGGTCCAGACCTTATTTTGGGGTTCAGAGCTTTCCAACTCTCCTTAGTGCTTCTGAATGACTGCACGAATAAGTAACGAATAAGGAATGAATAAGGAAGTGCGAATAAGGAACCAACTTCAGCCTCCTATTCAGCAAGGGGAAACGCCGAATTACCTTCTCATCAGCCTTCTCATCGTAGAGCTTTTACATTCGCACAATTAAATATTTTTCCTTCAAAAATATTAACTTGTCGGTATAATGAAGTCCCTTTCCATGAAAGGAAATGTATCTGTCCTTTAAAATTGATGGGTTCAATCCATCACATCATCTTGGACTGCCAATTGCACACAGGTCCACGTAAGAAACTGTTTCACTATACCCCAAACATTGTATTAACAGCGACAGAATAATACAACATTTATTAAATGACAGAGCTCTGGTTGCTAAATTCTTGGCCGAAGTGGTCAAAGATAGACACAAGGTCTCTGTATGATTAGCCTTATTTTGTTGTCCCTGTAATACCTTTCTGCTCATATTTTATCATGCTATGTATTTTATTATGCCATTAAAGGTATTTTTATTTGATTTGGTTGTGTTTTACGGGATCAACATGTATAGGCAGTGAAGGAAAAACAGGGACTAATGGGTGACGTGGAAGACACTGTTTCCAGGGTCAGAGTTTGGTTTCCAGAATACACACCAATTTTATTGCTGTCTTGAAGTATTTGAAGTATTTATAAATGACCTGGAGGAAGACATAGAGGGGATTGTATAGAAAAATTGCTTTCTGCTTTCTAGCCCCAATGGATTTTTGCTCCATCTGCTTATCCAATCCCCTCTTGAAGTTGTCCATATTTGTAGCTGCCACCACCTCCTGTGGCAGTGTGGCATCTTAGAGGTGCACTTGACGAGATCTAGAAGCCATACGGAATGGCCGAAAACCCTCAGAATTTTGCAGAAGAGTATATTCAACTATCATACAAGAAACATCCTGAACTCCAGCTAACGGATTCAAGTGGGTAGCTGTGTTGGTCTAAAGCAGGAGAACACAGTCTGAGTCCAGTGGAGCCTTTAAATTTCTCTGACTAACGGAGGCAGGGATATTAAACAAGCAAAGAACTAGAGAAATGTTTGTGAGACATCGCTGCCCTTATCCTAACATTACAAATTTACATGACCGTAGAAAAAGAAGAAGAAGAGATTGGATTTATACCTGACCCCTCACTACCCAAAGGGGTCTCAGAGCAGCTTACAAACTCCTTTCCCTCTCCCTCCCCACAACAGACACCCTGTGAGGTAGGCGGGGCTGAGAGAGCTCTGAGAGAAACTGCTCTTTCCGGAACAGCTCCGAGAGAACTTGTGACTGACCCAAGGTCACCCCAGCAGCTGCATGTGGAGGAGTGGGGAATCAAACCTGGTTCTCCCAGATTAGAGTTCGCACTCCTAACCACTACACCAAAGAGCAAGAGTCTAGCAGCACCGGCTTTCTGCCGGTGTGAGAGAATACACAACGGCCTCTGTTGCACCCCTCTGCCGCCCAACTCCCCCCTCCCCCCTTTCATCTTGTTAACATGCAGGATCCTCTGGAGAGTTGAGGCATTTCCCTTCAGGAGAGAAAGCATCAATCTCCTTCCCTGCCTGGCTGGAATTAACTCCGGCCCTCCTCTTTATCTCATCTCCGCTCCCAATCTGTTTCTAATCTGCAGGCTGACATTTCATCCGATGTTATCACCGAGGGAGGCGGGCGAGAGGCGCGGAGGGGATACTTCTGATTGAGCATCACCAGGTGAGGACCGGAATTGATAGAGGCAGACGGGTACAGGGGCAAGCAGGTGGGCAGCAGCGTCCCTTCGGAATCGGAAAACCAAATGCAGTCACGTCTCTGCTCGGGCTCCGACGTTCCCCAGAGAGCACTAAGATCAGGGCCCCAAAACCATCTGGCCCTTCCAGGCCCTAAAGAAGCCAGGCTGGCCGTGATGAGGGCCAGGGCCTTTTCTGTGGCGGCCCCTTACTGGTGGAATGAGCTCCCGGATGACATCAGGGCCCTGAGGGACCTTTTACGGTTTCGCAGGGCCTGCGAGACGGAGCTCTTCCACCAGGCTTTCGATTAGGAGCCGCCTTTCAACATTGTGGCCCTGGCCTCCAACATCAGCACTAACTTAATAACTAATAGCCAGAGGAGAACCCGGATTAGGGTGGCAGTCGACAATCTGGATGCTGAGTGAACGCTGCCATCTTTTATTAATACTTTGTTTATTAATACTTATGTTCGTGAATACCTAAATTTTATATGTTGGGATTTTAATTAAATTTTCTGTGTTTTAACATATTGTGTTGTTTTTATATATATATATCCTCCGTGTGACTGGGGCCATATATATA
>NW_015164332.1:87539-91632 GCF_001447785.1 Gekko japonicus | reverse complement strand
GGCGGGCGTCTGATCGCGGGAGCGCTAGTATCCCATGGCATCCGCCGCCCATCCACGTCCCATCGCAAACCGGATGTTTTTCATAAGCGCATGTGCACAAACACAAAACTGAAAGCAGTGCTGCTCCATGGAACTGTGCATGCGCACAAACATGAAACGCTTCTGTGATCACGCCGCGCTGCTTCTTTGCCACACTGCAGCATCGCCATGTGATCGCCAGCTAACAGCCTAAGCACAGAGACTCGGGGGACTATGTGGTTGGGCTACCGCACTTTATTTTGCTCCGGGGTGAACAGCCACGCCTCCCTCCCACATTATCTGACCCGTGTAACCAGAGCCTATATATATATTCTGTAAGCTGCCCTGAACGGGATACAAATAAAATAAATAAATAATGCGTCTTGAGCAGGATCAAACTGCGACTGTATTCAGGGAGGTTGAAGCCAAAGCTCTTTTCTTGAGATGCTAGCTTTCTATGTGAAGGGAGTTGGGGGGGGGAGGATGTTCAAAAGCCATCCTTGGTATCAGGAGAGAGCACCTGGGTAGCCCAGGCTAGCCCGATCCCATCAGATCTCAGAAGCTAAACAGGGTCAAGCCCTGGGCAGTATTTGGAAAGGAGACCACTAAGGAATACCAGGGTCATGACACAGAGGCAGGCAAGGGCAAACCACCTCTGAATGTCTCCTGCCTTGAAAACCCCACGGGGTCGCCAGAACTCAGCTGTGACTGGATGGCAAAGACAAGTATTAGCATGTCTCAGTTTTCATCAGTGGAATGTTGAAGGGTACGGAATAGTACACAAAGAGACGGGTTTCTTATCCTCACAGCAACCTTGTGAGGTAGGACTCTTCTTCCTCGTCTTCTTACTCAGGTAAAAAGGTAAAGGTTCCCTTGCTCGAAAGCCAGTCGAGTCCGACTCTAGGGTTGCGGTGCTCATCTCCGTTTCAAAGCCAAAGAGCCAGCGCCGTCCGAAGACGTTTCCGTGGTCATGTGGCCGGCATGACCAAACACCAAGGTGCACGGAACGCTGTTACCTCCCCACTGAAGTGGTACCTATTTATCTACTTGCAATTTCTTGCTTTCGAACTGCTAGGTTGGGAGGAGCTGGAACTAGAGACGGGAGCTCACGCCGTCATGCGGCACACTCGGGTCTCAAACTGCTGAACTACCGACCTTCCATAGCCTGCAGTTCAACGTCTTAACCACTTGAGCCACTGCAGCTCCCTTACTCAGGTATTCGGAGTTTAATGTGACTCTTTGGGAGCGTTCAGACGGGCCGTTTAGTCTGCTTTCGGCACACTTCAGTAACGGATTTTATATCCACGTTCACACACCCAAGATCTGCGCACCGTCCCCAGCCGTCGCTTTACAGGTCAACCCCCCTTTAAAATGGAGTATTTTTTTACCAGGTCCCCAACTGGTGTTTTCCTGATTCTCCGGTTCCAGCCGCACTTTTCTGACGTCTGATCGCTCCTCCAGTGTCGAGCCACTTCCGGTTTAAACCCCCACCCCGCTCGAAAGCTGCCCGAGGCTTCCGCTTTTTGCCCGCCATTTTAAAAAATGTGTTGGCGGTGCGCGTGTAGGTGGAGCTCTGCCACCGCGTTTAGAAAACCGACATTTAAACAGTCACTTGTTTTAGCGTTTAGATGAGTTTGGGATCTCACGGAGGCTATTTTCGGGTCAAACGTTTAAAGGGAAGTCTTTTGTTGGAGGGGTTGTGGATTGATTTGCCCTGGTGGTTCTGCGCATGCGCCATGATAGTCCCCCCCCGCATTCTATGGAGGGGCGCCTATGCACATGCGCAAACTGAGGAAAAATTAAAAAACCCACCGACACACGCTCCCGTGCATCAGTAGTGTAGACGCTGGGGAGTGATGTGACTGCGCGGTGAGCCGGGATAAGGGAGGTAAGTGTGATTGCGATTATCCAGATCAAATATAATCTGGTTAGAACTGGAGCAGTTTGACCCGCTCTCAGCACGCTGTCTGACCTACCTATGGGTAGTCTCTGTCCCTTTTTTAAAAAGTAAGTTTTATTAAGTTTTTAGAGTACACAAAGATTGAAAAGGGGAAGAAACAAAAATAATAAGACTTCTGCATATAACTTTTCTCTACTTATCATTTCATATTAAACAGAGATAGACTGAGGGGTTTTAAAAGTTCATAAAAGCTTCTTGATATTACAGTATTACGGAGTTCATATCTTTGTATTTCTCTCTTATCCAATTATAAAATGGAGTCCATAGTCCAACAAAACCTTCTTCCATTTGCCCTTTTCACATCGAGGTCAAGGGTCGTTTCTGTTCTTTACTCTGACACATGGGGATTTATTTTATGGGTTTCCTGCTGCTATACAGTGCATGTTATTTATCATCACAGTCCTCTTGACTGTATTATATATATTTTTAGAATTCCTCCCGCTGTTTTAATTTATTTGTTTTTCCTGTTGCAGCATACTGACTGGATGAATTTTAAGCCGCAAAATCAAGCATGCATGAAGGTGCCTTAAACTGAATCAGACCCTTGGTACATCAATGGTCCTTTCTGCACTTGGATCTCATCCCTGGTTTGATCAGAGTCCAACTTGTGACACCATACCTTGCTATAACAGCATCCGTTTACCCTGGGACAAGTGTGGGGCAAAACCGGGTGGCGACCTCAATGTAATGTGGAAACAAAACCGTTCTGTTCTTTACTCCGACTCATGGGTATTTATTTTATGCGTTTCCTGCTGCTATACAGTGCATGTTATTTATCATCACAGTCCTCTTGACTGTATTATATATATTTTTAGAATTCCTCCCGCTGTTTTAATTTATTTGTTTTTCCTGTTGCAGCATACTGACTGGATGAATTTTAAGCCGCAAAATCAAGCATGCATGAAGGTGCCTTAAACTGAATCAGACCCTTGGTACATCAATGGTCCTTTCTGCACTTGGATCTCATCCCTGGTTTGATCAGAGTCCAACTTGTGACACCATACCTTGCTATAACAGCATCCGTTTACCCTGGGACAAGTGTGGGGCAAAACCGGGTGGCGACCTCAATGTAATGTGGAAACAAAACCTACCCCGAGATAATTACAGGGGGGGAACTCAAGTGTAGTGCAGAATGTAAGTTTGAGGACAGGGTTGTATCAGGATTTAAGGTCTAGTGCAGAAAGGACCAAAGTCAGTATTGTCTACTCAGACCGGTAGTGGCTTTCCAGGGTCTCAGGCAGAGGTCTTTCCCATCGCCTTCTGCCTGGCCCTTTTAACTGGAGAAGCTGGGGGTTGAACCTGGGACCTTCTGCATGCCAAGCAAAGGCTTTGCCACTGAGCTACAGCCCCACTTCCTGGCTCTCCAGGGTCGCAGGCTGAGGTCTTTCCCATCACCTATTCCTTTTTAACTGGAGATGCTGGGGATTGAACCTTGGACCTTCTGTGTGCCAAGCAGAGGCTCTGCCACTGAGCTACAGCCCCACTTCATGGCTTTCCAGGGTCTCAGGCGGAGGTCTTTCACATCCCCTATTGCCTGGTCCTTTTAACTGGAGATGCCAGGGATTGAACCTGGGACCTTCTGCATGCCAAGCAGAGGCTCTGCCACTGAGCCACAGCCACTCTTTACAGCTTTCCAGGGTCTCCAGCGGAGGTCTTTCACATCACCTACTGCCTGGTCCTTTTAAACTGGATGCCAGGGATTGAGCCTGGAACCTTCTGCATGCCAAGCAGAGGCTCTACCACTGAGCCACAGCCCCTCTTTACATCTTTCCAGGGTCTCCAGTGGAGGTCTTTCACATCACCTACTGTCTGGTCCTTTTAACTGGAGGTGCCGGGGATTGAACCTGGGGCCTTCTGCATGCCAAGCAGAGGCTATACCACTGAGCCACAGCCACTCTTTACAGCTTTCCAGGGTCTCCAGCGGAGGTCTTTCACATCACCTACTGCCTGGTCCTTTTAAACTGGATGCCAGGGATTGAACCTGGAACCTTCTGCATGCCAAGCAGAGGCTATACCACTGAGCCACAGCCACTCTTTACAGCTTTCCAGGGTCTCCAGCGGAGGTCTTTCACATCACCTACTGCCTGGTCCTTTTAAACTGGATGCCAGGGATTG
>NW_015164332.1:75814-85266 GCF_001447785.1 Gekko japonicus | reverse complement strand
GGTTGAAATTAAATCAGAAGAGTTTTCGGCTAAACATTAGGAAGAACTTCCTGACAGAGCAGTTCCTCAGTGGAACAGGCTTCCTCGGGAGGTGGTGGGCTCTCCTTCTTGGGAGGTTCTCAGACAGAGGCTCGATGGCCATCTGACAGCCATGCTGATTCTGTGAACTGAGACAGATCGGTTATGCTCCTGCAGAGTGCAGGGGGTTGGACTAGATGACCTGCAAGGTCCCTTCCAACTCTACATTCTATGATTCTATGAGAGGGAGGGCAGGAAGGGTTGCCTCAGGGCTTAGTTCTTGTGGCCCTTTCTTACACACCCAGGGGAATCCCAATCACCACTTTGGGGTCAGGCAGCAATTGCTCTCCAGACTAGAATCATAGAACGTTTGAGTTGGAAGGGAACTTGTGGGTCATCTAGTCCAACCCCCTGCACTCTGCAGGCTAGTTTGGCCGGAGATCCTGGAGGGTTTTTGCTATCTTCTGGGCATGGAGCTGGGGTCACTGTGTGTGTTTGTGTGGGGGGAGGTATTTGTGAATTCCCTGCATTGTGCTGGAGGTTTGAAGCGTAGTGGGTTAAACGCATGGAGAAACCACGGAGACTCATGTAGCAATCAACATGGTTTACTGACACACAACAAAGACAAAGACAAACGGCCGGCTGGCCAACTATGTACATACCTGGGGACACACCCCTAGGTCCCGTTGGTGGGTTTGAATCTCCCGCCACAGTCCCATTGGTTCCCCAGTGGAGAGACCAGGAGCCTAGTCCCCATTGTTACTCCAGATTCAAGCTCTGGAGTGTTCGCTGACCTCTGGTGGCGGTCAGCAGACACAACAAGGTTGGACTAGAAGACCCTGAGGATTCCTTCCCACTCTATGATTGTATGATTCTCAGATCGCTGTCAGAGGTGGGTGGGCTTTCTTTGCACACGGCGGCTGGCTTCCCAGGACCTCATCCAATCTGAGACCTGGGTTATGCAAAAAGCTGGGATGCCTCTGAGCACGTCCAGAATGCTTTCTCCTCATACTACTCATAACAATGCCAAATATCTTTGTTTAGCTTGGCATTCCCTCAATGATTCCTCCTTCCTAACCAATGCCTTTATGGCTTGTATGTGTTTTAACTCTTCTTTGTAACATGTTTCAACACTGTGTATTGAATCTGGTTTTGATTGCTTCGATGACGTGCGTTTGGGGTGTGTGTGTGTGTGTGTCGATCTTAATGGTTTTGAAATGCGGTTTGACGGTGTCTGTTTTAAATTGTTGGCCCCCTTGGTGGCCCTTGTAAGGGCAGAAAACGGGATGCAAATTTTGTAACTCAATGACAGCAGCAACAACAGAGACGATAAAAAAGAAGAACAAGACCAACACATTTATTTAATGCCTTTAAAAAAAATCCTTCCCTTCCTCAAAGGAGATACGGGTGGAGAATTTCATTCTTCCCTTCATTCTTCCCTGTTTCACAATAATTTCATTCTTCCCTGTTTCACAATAACTCTGTGAAACAGGTAAGGCTGAGAGCGTGTTGAACACACATGAAGACACAAAACTGCCTTATCCTGAATCAGACCCTGGGTCCATCAAGGTCGGCACTGTCTACTCAGACTGGCAGCCGCTCTCCAGGGTTTCAGGCGGAGGTCTTTCCCATCACCTGCGGCCTGGTCCTTTTAACTGGAGGTGCCGGGGATTGAACCTGGGACCTTCTGCATGCCAAGCAGAGGCTCTACCGCTGAGCCATAGCCCCTCTTTACAGCTCTCCAGGGTTTCAGGCGGAGGTCTTTCCCATCACCTGCGGCCTGGTCCTTTTAACTGGAGGTGCCGGGGATTGAACCTGGGACCTTCTGCATGCCAAGCAGAGGCTCTACCGCTGAGCCATAGCCCCTCTTTACAGCTCTCCAGGGTTTCAGGCGGAGGTCTTTCCCATCACCTGCGGCCTGGTCCTTTTAACTGGAGGTGCCGGGGATTGAACCTGGGACCTTCTGCATGCCAAGCAGAGGCTCTGCCACTGCGCCACAGCCCCACTTCATGGCTCTTCAGGGTCTCAGAATAAGGTCTTTGACATCACCTACTGCCTGGACCTTTTAACTGGAGCTACCCAGGTCCTGCCTGCCAAGCAGATGCTCTGCTACTGAGCCACAGCCCCACTTTGTGGCTCTTCAGGGTCTCAGGATGAGGTATTTCATTCCACCCACTGCCTGGTCCTTTTAACTGGAGATGCCGGGGACTGAACCTGGGACCTTATGCATGCCAAGCAGAGGCTCTGCCACTGAGCCAGGGGCCTTTCCCCAAGACTGAACATGCGTGAAGCTGCCTTATACTGAATCAGACCATCAGTCCATCTAGGTCAGTATTGTCTACTCCGACCCGCAGTGGCTCTCTGGAGTCTCCGGTGGTGGATAAATAGACCCTGCAATTTTCTGAGCTTCCCTCAACATTTTCTAGGCCCTTTTTTTCTGCTGTCCAAAGCAAAACTGTTTGAGATTTGCTAAGCTTTCTCCTTCTTTCTAAGAAGCAAAAGCCTCTCTCTCTCTCTCTCTCTCTCTCTCTCTCTCTCTCTCTCTCTCTCTCAGAATTCGAACCCAGGTCTCCCCGATCCTAGTTCAACGCTCTTACGGCAAAACACTGACACTCGCTCGTCTCTCGATAGAAGAGGCAACGCTTCAAGACAGCCTCAAGCCTTGGCGTCGCCTTTGAGAACAGCAAATAAGGCGACCCCACCTGCAGACTCTGTTTGCACTGCAAATGGAGAAACACAAGGCCTGCCCTGCTAATTTTGTGCTGCTCCCGCAATTCCCTTGTCGTGTAATTAAACTGTATTTGCAAAAGCCAGGCTTGGCTTTCACTATCCAGCTTGGAGGAGCAGCCGCCGCCGCCGATCAAATGCCAAGCGTGAGTGAGGGAAGGGGTGTCGCTTGGCCTGCCGCAGAAAAGAAGCGAAGAGGACCACTGGGCGACTCTGTCTACAGCAGCAAGAGATGGCCCCTCGTTTCACCCTGTCCCCCTCTTGGAGGCCAGCAGCAAAGCAAATAACTGGCTGGGCGACTCTTTCTTGGTGTGCAAGATCCGGTGGACTGTCGGATCTCACGCTTTTGGCCACAGGGAGCAGAAAATAAAAACAGTCAAGAAATACCATATGCCAGTTTCCTTTTCACAAGGCATTCAAGGGTTAAGGGTGCATCTGAAATCTTCCCTGGCCAAATCTCTCCTGAACTTTGATGAGCCAAATGACCTAATCTTGTTTCCAGAGCACCACCAATGCATTAGCAATTCTACGCTATTCCGTTTTGTTTAAATCTGTGCACTTTGGCATATTGTTCTCTTTCTCCCATTCACTCACTCACGAGTCCCTTCCCTCGTATTAATACCATGACATCAGTACAGCCCTGCTGGATCAGACCAGGGGTCCATCTAGTCCAGCATCCTAAGAACATCAGAAGAGCCCTGCTGGATCAAACCAGGGGTCCATCTAGTCCAGCATCCTAAGGATGTAAGGAGAGCCCTGCTGGATCAGACCAGTGGTCCATCTAGTCCAGCATCCTAAGAACATCAGAGGAGCCCTGCTGGATCAGACCAGTGGTCCATCTAGTCCAGCATCCTAAGAACATCAGAGGAGCCCTGCTGGATCATACCAGAGGTCCATCTTGTCCAGCATCCTGTCTCACACAGTGGCCAACCAGTTCTGCCGGAGGTCCAACAAGGCATAGAATTCGAAGCCTTCGTAAGAGCATAAGAACAGCCCTCCTGGATCAGATCTGGAAAGCAACCTTAATATGACTTTAGGGCAATTTTTGGAGCATGGTGCTTTACCCGCACGCAAGATAGCAGGAGCGCCTCTGTAAACTCCACACAAAAAAAGAATCTTGACATGACCTGGAATACAATGGCATCAGGACTGCTTAGCTGCAGTGTTCCATTGTCGCACATATGCATGCCAGGGATGCTGGGTGTGGGGGCGAGACAATTGAACATGAGGAAGTGAAATCCACAGCGCGCTGTACGTGTGCCAGTATGAAAAAAAGATCTGCTATTTAAGCCTCATTCAGAAGAGGGGAAAAGTAAACTCGGGGAACAATAAAAAAACAGAACGGGGGAAACCCGCTCACTCTGCAAAGGATGAGCGCCAACAATGCTGTGCATGAGTTTTTCTGATTTCCTTGGGGGTGTGTGTTTCCTTTGTTCTCCCAGACAAAAAAGTCTTTGCTTTCCTTCTGCCTGCTGCTCAAGCGAACGCAAGCCCGATTGAGAGCCAGTTTGGTGTAGTGGTTAAGTGTGCGGACTCTAATCTGGGAGAACCGGGTTTGATTCACCCACCCCTCCACTTGCACCTGCCGGATGACCTTGGGCAAGCCATAGTTCTGATAAGAGCTGTCCTTGAAAAAGAGTAGTTTCTGTCAGAGCTCTCTCAGCCCCACCCACCTCCCAGGGTGTTGTGGGGAGGGGAAGGGAAAAGATTTTGTGAGCTGCTCTGAGACACCTTTGGGTAGTGAAGGGCAGGGTATAAATCCAATCTCTTCTTCTTCTTCTTTTATCTCACAGGTGTGTCTCTTGTGGGGAGGGGAAGGGAAAGGAGTTTGTAAGCTGCTCTGAGACTCCTTTGGGTAGTGAAGGGCGGGGTATGAATCCAATCTCTTCTCTCAAGAGCAGTTCTCAAGAGAGCTCTCTCAGCCCCACCTGCCTCACAGGGTGTCTGTTGTGGGAAGGGGAAGGGAAAGGAGTTTGTCAGCCGCTCTGAGACTCCTCTTGGTAGTGAAGGGCGGGGTATAAATCCAATCTCTTCTTCTTCTTCTTTTATCTCACAGGTGTGTCTCTTGTGGGGAGGGGAAGGGAAAGGCGTTTGTGAGCTGCTCTGAGACTCCCTTGGGTAGTGAAGGGTGGGGTATAAATCCAATCTCTTCTTCTCTCAAGAGAAGTTCTCAAGAGAGCTCTCTCAGCCCCACCTACCTCACAGGGGGTCTGTTGTGGGGAGGGGGAGGGAAAGGAGTTTGTAAGCCGCTCTGAGACTCCTTTGGGTAGTGAAGGGCGGGGTATAAATCCAATCTCTTCTTCTGGATGCCTCTTTCTCGTTCTCTCTATATAAAATGGCTAGCTTCTTCTGCTTCATCTTTACTGCTGGTCTTCCATCCAAGGACTAACCAGGGCTGACCTTCCTTAGCTTCCGAGATCTGATGAGATCAGGCTTGTTGTGAGGGTAAAATGGAGGAGAGGAAAATTATGTAAACTGCCTTGGGTTCCCATTGCAGAGAAAGTGGGGTAAAAATTAAGTAAATGAATACTGTTTTGGGGTCTACCTTGTGTCTGCCCCAGTTAAGTTCACGGACTCTAATCTGGGAGAGCCAGATTTGGTGCCCCACCCCTCCACTCGCAGCTGCCGGATGACCTTGGGCAAGCCGTAGTTCTGTCAGAGGTGTTCCTGAAAAAGAGCAGTTTCTGTCAAGAGCTCTCTCAGCCCCACCTCCCTCACGGGGTGTCTGTTGTGGGGAGGGGAAGGGAAAGGCGTTTGTAAGCCGCTCTGAGACTCCTTTGGGTAGTGAAGGGCGGGGTATAAATCCAGTCTCTTCTTCTGGATGCCTCTTTCTCATTGTTCTTTCTATACAAAATGGCTAGCTTGGTAGCTATCAGAGATGGTTTGGCCTCTATATAGGCTCCACACTTACAAAATGGGCTCCCTGAACTCAGGTCTAAAATGGCAGCGGCATCAATGGGAAGAAGAAGAAGAGATTGGATTTATACCCCACCCTTTACTACCCTAAGGAGTCTCAGAGCGGTTTACAAACTCCTCCCCTCCCCACAACAGACACCCTGTGAGGCAGGTGGGGCTGAGAGAGCTCTCTTGAGGACTGCTCTTGAGAGAAGAGGAGATTGGATTTATACCCCACCCTTCACTACCCAAAGGAGTCTCAGAGCGGCTCACAAACGCCTTTCCCTTCTCCTCCCCACAACAGACACCCTGTGAGGTAGGGTGGGGCTGAGAGAGCTCTTTTGAGAACTGCTCGTGAGAGAACAGCTCTGAGAGAACGTGTGACTAACCCAAGTTCACCCCAGCAGCTGCATGTGGAAGAGTGGGGACTCAAACCCGGTTATCCCAGATCAGAGTCCGCACTTCTAACCACTGCACCAAACTGGCTGGAGGATAGTCAGCCTGGTGTAGCAGTTCAGAGTGTCAGCCTAGTACCCGGGAGACCCAGGTTTGAATCCCCAGTCGTGCCGTGGAAGCTCGCCGGGTGACCTCGGGCCAGTCACGCTCTCTCACCCGAACCGACCTCATGGGGGTGGTTGTAAGGAACAAACGGACAGGAAAAGAATGATGTAAGCTGCATTGGGTGCCCACTGCCGAGAAGGGCGGGGTAGAAATGAAATAAATTAATAACAAATAAAGATGTGGGCCCTGACCGGCATTTCTGTTCATCCGCATCACTAAGTGAAAACGGCTGTCTCCTCGGCGCTGCCTACTTTCCGTCCCTCTCGCTCCGGGGTCAGTGGCGCCTGCTACACGTGGGCTCCAATCCCATTGGCCACGCTTCTACCTTCAGGAAAGAGGAAGGCAGCGCTTTTTTTGGGGTGGGGGGGAGAAAATCCCATTACCTTTATCTTGCCTTTCCTCAGAAGCCGTAAATGCTAACTCCAGAGATGGGCCGCTGTGAATTCTTTATACTCCGGCCAGGAGATAGTGTATCTTTATAGCGCATGCCGCAATTACATAGCTAACGGGGTTAGGGAAAGGGAGATTCCACAGGCTTCAGACAAAAGGTGGATTTGCTGGGATTAATTCCGCCTTGTGCGAGGGGGTCGGGGTGACATTCAGGGTCTGCTTAGTGCCGGTCCGGAGACCGCTGGAAACGGGGCCCTGAGGGGTTCCGGGTGGGGGTGCCCGGGATGGATCAGAGGAGCAGGGCAAACCGAAGAGCCAGAAAGGGTCAGCACCACGGACAGATCACTGGGTGTGAACAGAGGCTAGTAAGGACCTCCGGATGGTGGTGTGGTGTCGTGGTTAAGTGCACGGACTCTAATCTGGGAGAACCGGGTTTGATTCCCCAGTCCTCCACGTGCACCTGGCTGGATGACCTTGGGCAAGCCGTAGTTCTGATAAGAGCTGTCCCCTCCCCACAACAGGCACCCTGTGAGGTAGGTGGGGCTGAGAGAGCTCTTGACAAAAACTGCTCCTGGGAGAACTTGTGCCTGACCCAAGGTCACACCAGCAGCTGCATGTGGAAGAGTGAGGAATCGAACCCGGCTCTCCCAGATCACTTAACCACTACACCACACCACCATCCCAAGTCTGCGCTCCTAACCACTACGCCAAACTGGCTCTCAGTCTTCAAGGTGCTACTGCACTCCAGCTCTTTTCAAATCCCAGCCCGACACTCTAACCTACACCACACTGGCTCTTTAAAGAAGGCAACCCCCAGTATGACCCACCCTCCTCTCTCCCTTTGCAATGTTCTTTCCAAGAGAAGGAAGGAGACTGACACGGTGCATTTCGGGGCCCAAAAAGTGACTCATCTTTTGATGGGCGTTTCCCTTCCTACCGAAGGATGACATCTTACACTGGAAACTGAATCCCACAGAAATCCGGTGCAGCCATCGCCACAAACACGTCCATCCTAGAGAAAGACGCAAAACTAAACTCTATAGTCTTTATTTTATTGTTGCGAGCCTTGTGGAAGCACAGAACGTTAGATAAGTCGGCTGACAACCTCCGTCGCTTCCAGTTTTCAACAAGGTCAAACCGCAGCAAGGAGTCAATGCTCCCTCCAAGCTGTGGAGTCTTGTGAGCAAAAATTCTACTTTTGTGAGCTACTGGCATTAAAGTTGTGAGCGGGCCATTTGGCTGCTGCATCGATTAGTTTGCTCTGGAGCCATCCCTTCCTGAGGGGAGACAAAAATGTGTGAGCCGGAGGCTTAAAAACTGTGAGCCGGCTCACACTAACTCGGCTTAGAGGGAACACTGGACAGGACACGTGATGGTTGAAATACCGGGAGTTCACTTGTCGAATTAATGAATGTGACTGCATCAGCAGTTTATAAGGGACCGAATTTTTGATACATAGGAACTGAGTTGCCCAATGCATTACATAAATTTAGTGGTTATATAAATTGCAATTTTTGTTATTTTTCACGCTGTGCGTACTGAGTTTCTTAGCTTATCCCCTGATCTCTCTACTTTGGTAACCTCCAGGTAGTGGCTGAGCTCCAGGAGACAGACATTAGTCCACCTGGAGAAAATGGCCGCTTCAGAAGGCGAGTAAAGGTAAAGGTGAAGGTTCCCTTGCTCGAAAGCCAGTCGAGTCCGACTCTAGGGTTGCGGTGCTCATCTCCGTTTCAAAGCCGAAGAGCCAACGCTGTCCGAAGACGTTTCCGTGGTCATGGGGCCGGCATGACTAGACACCAAGGCGCACGGAACGCTGTTACCTTCCCACTGAAGTGGGACCTCTTTATCTACTTGCAATTTCTTGCTTTCGAACTGCTAGGTTGGCAAGAGCTGGAACTAGAGACGGGAGCTCACTCCGTCATGCGGCACACTGGGGTCTCGAACTGCCGAGCTACTGACCTTCCACAGCCTGCAGTTCAGCGTCTTAACCACTTGAGCCACCGCAGCTCCTCAGAAGGCGGGACTCCATGGGAATTCCTCGTTCATGGGGAATAATACCCCACTGAAGCCCCTCCCCTCCCCAAACCCCGCCCTTCTCAGGCTCCACCTCCAAAATCTCCAGGTATTCCTGTACCTAGAGACCCTATCTATTATAACTACTGGTGTTAGTACACGATACTGCAATCTGAAGACACACAAAACTCGTTTGTCGCATAGAAGACAATGAAGAACGGTGAGTAATTTTGATTAAAAAAAAGAAATACTAATAAAATATTTTGGAAAGGGGAAAAAAAAAAAGAACGGTGAGTAATACAAGACCTGGCCCCACTGCTGGACCTCCTGATGGCACCTGGCCATTGTGTGACCCAGAGTGTTGGACTGGATGGTCTATTGGCCTGATCCAACATTGGCTTCTCTTATATTCTTACGTTAACTCAATACAAGAACTCGTGGGCACTCAATGAAATTCCTGAGCAGTCGGGTTAGAACGGATCAAAGGAAGTCCTTCTTCACCCAAAGAGTGATTAACACATGGAATTTACTGCCACAGAAGGTGGTGGAAGCTACAAGCATGGACGGCTTCAAGAGGGAATTGGATAAGCATATGGTGCAGAGGTCCATCTGTGGCTATTAGCCACAAGGTATAGACAGGAACTCTCAGTCTGGGGCAACGGATGCTCTGTATTCTTGGTGCTTTGGGGCTGGGGGCAACAGTGGGAGGGCTCCTAGTGTCCTGGCCCCCACTGGTGGACCTCCTGATGGCACCTGGTATTTCTGGCCCCTGTGTGACACAGAGTGTTGGACTGGATGGACCATTGGCCTGATCCAGCACTGGCTTCTCTTATGTTCTTATGTCTGGG
>NW_015164332.1:54428-74598 GCF_001447785.1 Gekko japonicus | reverse complement strand
CTTTCCTTTCAGGAGAGGGGCCATGGCTCAGTGGCAGAGCATTTTCTTGGCATGCAAAAGATCCCAGGTTCAATCCCCGGCATCTCCAGTTGAAAAGGACCAGGTAGTAGGTGATGAGAAAGACCTCAGCCTGAGACCCTGGAGAGCTGTAAAGAGGGGCTGTGGTTCAGTGGTAGAGCATCTACTTGGCATGCAGAAGCTCCCAGGTTCAATCCCCGGCATCTCCAGTTACGAGGATCCAGGTAACATGCAATGGGGAAGACCTCTGCCTGAGACCCTGGAGAGTCGCTGCCAGTCTGATTAACCAAGACTGATTCTGAAGGACTGAAATGGTCTGGTTCAGTAGAAGGCAGCTTCCTGAGATATCATTTCTTCCCATTTCCCCTTCCCGTGGCAGGCCCCCCAAGTCAGCCCTAATGCTGTTCTAGAAGGTTCTTTGCCCCCTTCCCCTCGAGCAGCATTTTAGGGAGATCAAGGGCTGCCGAGAGATATGGGGGGGGGGGAGTTCAGGAAAGTTCTGTTCTGCTGTTGGAGGTGCACCCACCACCCTGTATCAGAATTCCAAAGGTGCCCACAGGCTCAGAAAGGTCGGGGACCCCCGGTTTAGAGAGACAGGCTGGAAGTTGAAGCCAGCGCCCCACGGCGCATGCGCATGACACAAGCTGGGACAACTGGAAGCAAACCCCCACGGCCACCACGGGCCCACAGGGCGGCGTGAACGTGCCCGTGGCCCTCGAGGAAGGTCTCGTTCCATCCCTCCGACCCGATGCCCACATACCTAGGTCCATGTCGGCGGCTTTGGGCCGGTGGGAGCAAGGGACGTTCTTGAAGATGGCGTCGAGGATCTTCTCCTTGACCTGGGTGATGGTGTCACAGTTCAGGATCTTGACGGGGATCTCGGGGCTGTTCACGTTGTCGGGGTTCACGCAGCTGAGGACCTGCGGGGGTTAAGGTGACAGAGAGGGAGTCAAGAGAGGACGATCTGAGACCAGGCTCTGATTCAAAGCAGGCAAGTCAGAGAATCATAGAATGTTGGAGCTGGAAGGGACCCAGCAGGTCATCTAGTCCAACCCCCTGCACTCTGCAGGAGCAGAGCCGAAAGAGAGCCCTACAACAAACCCAGTTTGAGAGCCAGTTTGGTGTAGTGGTGAAGTGCGCGGACTCTAAACTGGGAGAACGAGGTTTGATTCCCCCACTCCTCCACTTGCGCCTGGCTGGATGACCTTGGGCAAGCCGTGGTTCTGATAAGAGCTGTCCTTGAAAAAGAGCAGTTTCTGTCAGAACTCTCTCAGCCCCACCTGCCTCACAGGGTGTCTGTTGTGGGGAGGGGAAGGGAAAGGAGTTTGTAAGCCGCTCTGAGACACCTTTGGGCAGTGAAGGGCGGGGTATAAATCCAATCTCCTCCTCCTACCAGAAAGATGGCCATCCAGCCTCTTCTAGAAAACATCCAGCGGAGCATCCACCACCTCCCGAGGCAGACTGTTCCACTGCTCAACCATTCTTACAGTCAGGACGTTTCTCCTGATATTTAACCGGTATCGACTCCCTTGTAATTTCCACCCGTTAGATCTAGTCTTGCAATCCGGAGCAAGAGAGAACAGATCTGCTCCATCTTCTACATGACAGCCCTTCAGATACTTGAAGACTGCAATCATGTTCCCTCTAAGCCTTCTCTTTCCCAGGCTAAACAGACCCAACTCTTTCAGCCTTCCCTCGTAAGACTTGGATTCCAACCCTCTCACCATCCTGGTTGCCCTCTTCTGGACACGCTCGAGCTTGTCAACATTCTTCCTAAAATGTGGCGCCCAAAACTGGACACAGAACTCCAGGTGAGGCCTAACCACAGCAGAATAGAGCGGAACTACCACCTCCTGTGATCTTCTTCTTCTTCTTCTTCTTCTTCTTCTTCTTCTTCTTCCTCTTCTTTTATTATCATCATCATCATCATCATCATCAACATCATCAACAACAACAACAACAACAACAATCATTCTATTAATCACCCTATTCCAGCTTACGGCAGGCTCTGGGCGATGTACAAGACGGAGAGGGTGGGTATAAATTAAACAAACAAACAAATAAATAAAAAGAAAGAAAATATAATAATGTAATTAAAGATACAAAAAACATTAACATTCAATATATAACTTAATTAAAAAATTCAATACAAATAAAAGATCCAAGATGGCGATTTCCCTATGATATTATGTGTCCCTTTTTCTGGACCGGGGGGGGGACCCAGAGCAAGAAAAGTGGGGGCGGGGGGAGGAAGGGTGCCAGCCAATGAGGTAACTGTCGCCGTCCTCAGCCAAAGGTCTGGCGGAACATCCCTGCCTTATAGCCCCTGCGGAATTCCGTAAGGTCCCGCAGGACCCTGATGTCATTTGGCAGAGAGTCCCACTAGGTCGGGGCCGGCACCGAGAAGGCCCTGGCCCGGGTCATTCTTCGGGCCAGGGATCACCAGTAAGTTGTCATTCAAGGAGCGTGAGGCTCTCCCAGGAACACAGCAGAGGAGATGGTCCATACAGGCCACCCAAGTTCTGTCCAGGGCTGACCCTGCTTTGCTTCCAGGATCTGATGACACTCAGGTCAGGCCACAGAGAAGTTTATTCTCTCCATTCTTGGAGGCATCTTTTTTTTAAAAGATGGCTACACAGAATACACTGTGTAGAGGGCATACAACTAGTGGCTGTCACAGGGCAACGCTGGAGCGGAGACATTTTCAGTGCTTTTGGCTAGGAACTTCATATAACTCCATGTGAACTGTAGGCTAACCGTGGTCAGCTGGCCACCGCTCTGTTCCTCAGAGATGAAGGCACACCAGCGCCCTCTGCACCTCAACCGCCTCTATTCGAAGGACCATCTCCTTCTATACAGGGGTCATTTCGTAGAAAAAGAGGTGCAGGCGCTCATTAGCATAATCATTAGCATAACTCATTTGCATATGCCGCACCCCCCTGACATCACCGGAACTGTGTCAGAAGGCAACACCCACCGCTCAGGCTCCACTGGACGGTTTGGTAGCTCTTGGGGGGGGGGGGAGGAACGTGCAGATCTGTCCTCACAGCGGAGGGAAAGCTTGTACCTGAATAAAACCTAGTCTTAAAGGTGCCACTGGGCTGTTTTGGACCAGGGGCCCGGGGGGGGGCTCTGCAACTTACCTGGCTGCTTCGTGCTCCGACTGAGGGCTGCTGGGAGCAGGGGGTGTGGCTTGTTGCATGTGCCCGCCCCCTGGGCTCTTTACTGCCGGAGCTCTGCTTCTGTGCGCTCCTGCAGGAAATGACCTCTGCTTCTATACATTCCCCGTGCGCCAACGATGGTCGTCAGCAGTGTTCGCTCTAAGCTGAGTTAGTGTGAGCTAGCTGACAGTTTTCTACACCTTTTCATCTTCGCTCGGGAAGGGATGGCTCCAGAGCAGACTGATTGATGCAGCAGCCAAATCGCTCGCTCACAACTTTCATGCCGGTAGCTCCCAAAGTAGGATTTTTGCTCACAGGACCCCGCTGCTTAGAGGCAGCCGTGGTCGTCAGGCAGCCCTGTGTTGACTATCACCACTTAGAGTGTCCCATCTGGCCACTGACCGGAACCCGGGCCTTTTCCATCCGGGATTGGGGCTCCCTGAAGAGATCTTCAGGACAGCTTCTGGAGGCCCCGCAAGGCCAGCCTGTTTGCCAGGACTTTGGAGGGTTTGTTTTTAAAGGCAGGCATCTTTTACTTATTTATTTATTATTTGTATGTATACCCCGCACTTCCTGCGGGCAGGCTCAAGGCGGCTTACAGAGGTCGGTACGATGTACCTAGACAACATCAAACTTCAAAACACTTTAAAACAGCTTAAAACATTCTTACATTTAAAATGCTCGCAGTATTAACAGTCCCTTAAGATTAGATGGTGTGCTCTAAGATATACCATCCGAGTTCTCGATTCAGCGGTCTTCCGGTCTGTTAGGGCCAACTCAGTGCTACAGATGTTCAAGTAGTATAGCTGGCAGTGTTCCCTCTAAGCTGAGTTAGTGTGAGCTAGCTCACATTTTTTTAGCCTTCGGCTCACACATTTTTGCCTTCGCTCAGGAAGGAGGGCTCCAGAGCAAACTCATTGATGCAGTAGCCAAATCGCTCGCTCACAACTTTAATGCCAGTCGCTCACAAAGTAGAATTTTTGTTCACAAGACTCCACAGCTTAGAGGGAAGCTGGTGGTCATGGTGGCGGCTCCTAGTTGAAAGCCTGGTGGAAGAGCTCCGTCTTACAGGCCCTGCGGAACTGATCTCTTCTGGGAGCTCATTCCACCAGTAAGGAGCCACCACAGAGAAGGCCCTGGCCCTGGTGGCAGTGAGCCTGGCATCTTTGGTGTCCGGAATGATGAATCGATCTTGCGACCCTGACCGTAGTGCTCTCTGGGGTATATATGGGGAAAAGCGGTCCCTCGGATATGCCGGGCCCTGGACATATAGGGCTTTAAAGGTAAGTACCAGCACCTTGAAGCGAATTCGGTATGCTATTGGCAGCCAGTGCAGTGACCTAAGCACAGGCTGGATGTGCTCCAGACGCGGGAGGCCCATCAACAGCCTGGCTGCGGCATTCTGCACAGAGTGAGCCAGTACCGGCCGGTAGTTGGCCAATTCCGCGGGGTTCAAAGATGGTTTTTTCAAGAGAGGGCGGACCATCGCTTCCTTGAGTGCCCCCGGGAACTGTCCCTTCGAGAGGGACTTATTGATAATCCCCCTAAGGGCACCTTGGAACCCCTCGTGGCCCACTTTAATGAGCCAGGAAGGGCAGGGATCGAGGTTGCACGTGGTTGGGCGTCCAGCTGCTAGCAATCTGTCAACTTCCTCTAGGCTGAATGGGCCGAAATGATCCAAACCCAAGGAAGGGATGGAGGGGGGGGAGATTTGGGAGGGTTTTTGTCATTTTAACTTTGGTTCCAACGGAAAACGGGTTCTTAACTGCTATCGTAGGCTGCCTTGAGCCATGAGGAAAGGCGAGATTATAAACGTTTTTATAAATAGATAAAATACATTCACGTCACAGAATCACCGAGTTGGAAGGGGCCATATCGACCATCTCGTCCAACCCCCTGCTCAATGCAGGAGCAGCCTAGAGCATCCCTGACAACTGTTTGTCCAGACGTTGCTTAAAGATGGCCAGGGAGGAGGGGAAGCTCACCATCTCCTTGGGCAGACGAGTCCACTGTTGCACAACTCTTACAGTCAAAACATTTTCCCTAAGGTCCAGCCGGTACCTTCCCGCCTTTAATTTCTTTTTTCTTTCTTTCCTAAAATGGCTTTTATTTTATTGTATGTGTATTTTTTTTTTTAACAATGTTTTTATTGGTTTTTCCATTAACATATAATAACACAAATTTACAAACTCCACATTAATATATTTTAACAACAAATAATTCTCCTGCGCCTAGTGTTCATTCCTTGTCTTATACAATTTAACTATCACTTTAATCTCTAACCTTACTCTATTATGACTAGCTTAATTTATTTCTATCTTCTTTATCTTCAGCCAGTTGTATATTAATCCCCATCTTTCCCAGAAATTTTCTTCTGGTTTATTTTGTAACTCTATATTCACTCTATCCATTTCCGCTATTTCCAACACCTTGTACCGTACTTTAATTCCTTTATGGAAGGTAAGTTATTAGATTTCGACCGTTTTGCTATCAAGATTCTTGCTGCGGTTAATATATATATTATTATCTGCTTATGTCTTTTTTACTGTATCCGGAATCATATTTAGAAGATATATTTCTGGTAGTAGCGGTAATTTAGTTTTTAAAATTTTTATTATTATGCCCTGGACTTTTTTCCAGAAACTCTGAATCTTGTTGCACCTCCACCAGATATGGATAAAAGTCCCTACGGTGGCCATTTCCGTTCCCGCCTTTAATTTCAACCCATTCTTGTGAGTCCTCTCCTCTGCTGCTGACAGGAACTGCTCCCTGACCCCCTCCAAGTGACAGCCCTGCAAATACTCCAAGAGAGCCATCCTGTCCCCCCTCAGCCTCCTCTTCTCCAGACTGAACATTCCCAAGTCCCTCAGCCTCTCCTGCCCTCCTCTGAGGGACAGCCCTTCAAATACTCCAAGAGAGCCATCCTGTCCCCCCTCAGCCTCCTCTTCTCCAGACTGAACATCCCCAAGTCCCTCGGCCTTTCCTCGCAGGGCTGGGTCTCCAGGCCCCCTGCCAGTTTCACTCATGGATCCACCCACCCCTAACTTGCCAGCTTCTTCCATAGGTAAAGGTAAAGGTTCCCTTGCTTGAAAGCCAGTCAAGTCCGACTCTAGGGTTGCGGTGCTCATCTCCGTTTCAAAGCCGAAGAGCCAGCGCTGTCCGAAGACGTTTCCGTGGTCACGTGGCCGGCATGACTAAACACCAAGGCGCACGGAACGCTGTGACCTTCCCACCGAAGTGGTACCTATTTATCTACTTGCAATTTCTTGCTTCCGAACTGCTAGGTTGGCAGGAGCTGGAACCGGAGACGGGAGCTCACTCCGTCATGCGGCAACTCGGGTCTCGAACTGCTGAACTACCGACCTTCCACAGCCTGCAGTTCAGCGTCTTAACCACTTGAGCCACCGCAGCTCCAGTTTCTTCCATACAGATCTACAATAACTCACTGGTTTCACCCACAAATCCACTCATAACCTGCCAGTTTCACCCAGGGATCCGCCCGTAACCTGCCAGTTTCAACCACGGATCACCCTCGATTTGCCAGGTCCTGCCTGGCCTTTTTCCGGAGAAGGAGCCGGTCTTTTCGAAAGGGTGACCCCGTCTCCGAGCGCAGCGATGTCTGAGCCCGAAGGGAGTTTCCGATTTCCTCAGACTGGGCAAGCAGACCCAGACCCGGAGACTCCCCCTCCCCCTCCCAATCTAATTACTCGGGAATACGACGGGGCTTTTTAAAAATTACCTCTCACTCTGGCATCTGGCAGGTTAAAGGTTCCCTTAATGAGGAAGGCCTTTGGCTCCGCGCCAAGATCTGCCCCCCCCTCCAAGCAATGCCGGTTCCTCCACCCCCCTTAAAAAAAAACCTAAATGGAAACAGATGCAGGGATCCCTTGCCCTGCCTGACATTCTTCGAGCGTAATGGAAACTCGGCTGCCGAAGCGGAGGTATTTATTAAACACTCCCGACTTTCGTTTTTTTCCTTTTTCACCTGAGTGGTGAAACGTGATCCAGAGACAAAGGAAACATACCCCCTTCCTCCCCACCCACCCCAAATTTAACAGATCTTAGAAGCAGAGGTGAAGTGGAGGTGGACACACCTTGGGGGACCTCGGGGTTCCCCCCTCCTCCCCTTTAAATACAGAACTCTAGCCAGGAAGGGCTTTTCGGCACGGGCTGTGCTGCACAAAATGGTTCTACAAACTTGCTTGGATAAGTCATAGAATCATAGAGTTGGAAGGGGCCAGACAGACCATCCAGTCCAGCCCCCTGCCCAATGCAGGACGAGCCTGAAGCATCCCTGACAAATATTCAACCAGCCTCTTCTTGAAAGCTGCCAGTGAAGGGGAGCTCACCACCTCCCTAGGCAGCTGATTCCACCTTTGAACCACTCTGACCATGAAAAAGTGTTTTCTAATATCCAGCCGATACCTTTCTGCTTGTAACTTAAACCCGTTGCTTTGGGTCCTCTCCTCTGCGGCCAAGTGGAGCGGCTCCTTGCCCTCCTCCAAATGACAGCCTTTCAGATATTTAAAGAGAGCAATCAGGTCCCCCCCCCCCCAGCTCCCTCTTCCCCCAACAAAACATTCCTCTCCTCTGCTGCCAAGTGGAGCGGCTCCTTGCCCTCCTCCAAATTCACTGCCACAGGAAGTGGCGGCGGTTACAAGCATGGACGGCTTCAAAAGGGAATTAGATAAGCATATGGAGCAGAGGTCCATCAGTGGCTATTAGCCACGAGGTATAGATAGGGGCTCGGGGGGAAGGGATGCCCTGTCTTCTTGGGGCTTTGGGGGGGGGGGGTCAACAGTGAGAGTGCTTCTAATGTCCTGGCCCCACTGATGGCACTGGTATTTCTGGCCACTGTGTGACAGAGTGTTGGACGGGATGGGCCTTTGGCCTGATCCAACATTGGCGTCTCTTATGTTCTTATGACAGCCTTTCAAATATTTAAAGAGAGCGATCAGCCCCCCCCCTTCTCCAAACTAAACATTCCCAGGGCCCTCAGCCTTTCCTTGTAGGGCTCAGTCTCCAGACCCCTGACCGTCCCCGTCGCCCTCTTCTGCACCCTTTCGATTTTGCCCACATCCTTTTTGAAGTGAGGCCTCCAGAACTGCACACAGGACTCCAGGTGCAACCTGACCCAGGCAGTGTACGGAGGGCCGATGACCTCCTGCGATTTCGATGCTGTGGCCCTCTTGATACAACCCAAGACTGAATTTGCCTTTTTTGCCACCACATCACGCTGACTGCTCACACTTAATTTACAGTCCACTCTTACCCCAAGATCTCTTTGGCATACACTACTCCCCAGAAACGTATCCCCCATCCAGTAGTTGTGCTTGACATTTTTGTGGCCCAGATGTAATGCCGTGCATTTATCTTTGTTGAATTGCACCCATTTGCAACTGCCCACTTCTCCAGAGTATTCAAGTCTTGTTGAATGTTAACTCTTTATCTTCTTGGGTGTCTGCTACTCCTCCCCATTTGGTATCGTCAGCAATGGCCAAGGACTGTGGTCTGTACTGCTGTGCTTAGCTTATTGCAAGTAGGATCCTAATTAAGTAATTTCTGTACCACTTAATGTGTGATGCGGATGCTTATGCTATGTGTCAGTTCTTTCTGGTGGTTCTAGACTTCTAAAATCCTAATGCATTTGTTCTGTAATTTCCTTCCTTGTGACCGTACTGGCTCACTCTGTGTACTCTGCCTTGCATACCTGTGAGAAAGACGGACTAAGGAGCCATACAGGCCATCCAGTCCAGCTCCCCTGCTCAATGCAGGATCAGCCTAGAGTATCCCTGACAAGGGTTCGTCCAGCCGCTGCATCAAGACAGCCAGGGAGGAGGGGGAGCTCACCACCTCCGGAGGCAGCCGATTCCACTGTTGAGCAACTCTGACTGTCAAAAAGTTTCCCCTAATGTCCAGCTGGCACCTTCCTGCCTTTAATTTAAACCCATTCTTGCGAGTCCTCTCCCCCGATGCCAACAGGAACAGCTCCCTGCCCTCCTCTTCAAATACTTCAGGAGAGCCATCCTGTCCCCCCTCAGCCTCCTCTTCTCCAGACTGCACATCCCCAAGTCCCTCCGCCTTTCCTCACAGGGCTTCTTGGTCTCCAGGCCCCTGATCGTCCTCGTCGCTCTCCTCTGCACCCGCTCCATTCTGTCCACATCCTTTTGGAAGGGAGGCCTCCAGAACTGCACACAGGACTCCAGGTACGGCCTGACCAATGCAGTGTACAGCGGGAGTCAATGCTCCCTCTAAGCTGTGGAGTCTTGTGAGCAAAAATTCTACTTTGCGAGCTACTTGTATTAAAGTTGCGAGCGAGCGATTTTGCACTGGAGCCATCCTTCCTGAGCTAAGACAAAAACGTGTGAGCTGGAAGCTAAAAAACTGTCAGCTGGCTCACACTAACTCATCTTAGAGGGAACACTGAGCGGGATGATGACATCTAGCGATTGGGATGCAGAAGAGAGTGATGAGGATGATCAGGGGTCTGGAGACCGAAGTAGGAAGTAGGATGCTGATACACACCAAAATTGCATTAGCCTTTTTTGTCACTGCATCACACTGGCTGCTCATATTTAAGTTATGGTCCACCCCTACCCCAAGATCTTGTTCACACAGACTGCTACTATCCCCCATCCAGTATGCATCTTCCTCATTTTTGTTACCCAGATGTAGAACTCGGCACTTGTCCTTATTAAATTGCATCTTGTTCATATCCGCCCACTTTCCTCCGAGTGTGTTCAGATCTCACTGAATCCTATCTCTGTCTTCTGGTGTGTTCACTGTTTCTCCCAATTTGGTGTCATCTGCCCCTCCACACCCTCATCCAGATCATTTATAACAAAATATAGAAAAGTAACGGGCCCAGAACCAAGCCCTGTGGCACCTCACTGGACGCCTCCCTCCATTCGGATGAAATGCCATTGAAAACTACTCTCTGAGTGCGGTTCTCCAACCAGTTCCCTACCCACCTAACTATCCTACAGTCCAGTCCACAGTCCGCTAGTTTACCCATCAGAACATCATGGGCAACCCTGTCAAAAGCTTGACTGAAATCCAGTAATCAGTAACAGAAACCGATAACATAAAAATAAAACTCACTCTTCGGAGGCCTTTCTCTTGAAATCGAGTCTGGACATGGTCGGCACGAAGCACACTGAGCTGAGGCTTGAGGGACCTCTGGCAAAACTCGCCAGCCGCTCTCGGAGGATGTGCGGGATGATTTCAAATGACCTGTACCTGCCGCTTCATTCCCACCCACCCCCAACCCCCCTTTCAATTTTGCATCTCCCTCACGGAAGCTGAACCTCTGATTTACTTCTACCGTTTTCGGTTTCCACGTGCCGGATTCCCCCCACGCCCCCGTCGAGATCTGTGCGTTTTCCAACGTGAACGGCGCATCAATGTCAGCATTGACGCGCATTCCTTGGGTGCATAAATACTGAATAAATGGCACATGAAATGTGCATGAAAGAGGTAAATGCCAGAGAAAAAGAATCTATGAGAGTGCAGGCGAGAAGCAGGGAAGCAAAACTACTGGAAAAAAGAACATAAGAACATAAGAGACGCCAATGTTGGATCAGGCCAAAGGCCCATCCAGTCCAACACTCTGTGTCACACAGTGGCCAGAAATACCAGTGCCATCAGGAGGTCCAGCAGTGGGGCCAGGACATTAGAAGCCCTCCCACTGTTGACCCCCCCCCAAGCACCAAGAAGACAGAGCATCACTTGCCCCAGAGCCCCTAGCTATACCTTGTGGCTAATAGCCACTGATGGACCTCTGCTCCATATGCTTATCTAATTCCCTTTTGAAGCCATCCATGCTTGTAGCACCCACCACTTCCTGTGGCAGTGAATTCCAAGTGTTAATCACTCTTTGGGTGAAGAAGTACTTCCTTTTATCCATTCTAACCCGACCGCTCAGCAATTTCATGGAGTGCCCACGAGTTCTTGTATTGTGAGAAAGGGAGAAAAGTACCTCTTTCTTTACCTGCTCTTTCCCATGCATAATCTTATAAACCTCGATCATGTCACCCCTCAGTCGTCTTTTCTCCAAGCTAAAGAGCCCTAAGCGCTTTAACCTTTCCTCATAGGGAAAGTGTTCCAACCCTTTTATCATTCGAGTTGCCCTTTTCTGCACTTTTTCCAAAGCTATAATATCCTTTTTAAGGTGTGGTGACCAGAACTGCACACAGTATTCCAAATGAGGTCTCACCATTGATTTATATAGGGGCATTATGATATTGGCTGATCTGTTTTCAATACCCTTCCTAATAATCCCCAGCATAGCATTGGCCTTCTTTATTGCAGTCACACACTGTCTCGACATTTTCAGTGAGTTATCCACTACAACTCCAAGATCTCTCTCTTGCTCAGTCTCTGCCAGTTCAGACCCCATCAATGTGTATTTATATTTAGGATTTTTGGCTCCAATGTGCATCACCTTGCACTTGGCCACATTGAACCCCATTTGCCATGTTGACGCCCACTCGCCCATCCTTGACAGATCCCCTTGGAGTGCCTCACAATCCTCACTGGTTTTCACCACCCTGAACAACTTTGTATCATCCGCAAATTTAGCCACTTCACTGCTTACTCCCATCTCCAAATCATTAATGAACAAGTTAAAAAGCAGTGGACCAAGTACTGATCCCTGCGGTACCCCACTGCTTACCACCCTCCACTGAGAAAATTGCCCACCTACACTCACTCTCTGTTTTCTATGAACTAGCCAGTTTTTGATCCATAAAAGGACTTGTCCTTCTATCCCATGATTTTTGAGCTTACTTAGGAGCCTTTGATGAGGAACTTTATCAAAAGCTTTCTGGAAGTCAAGGTAAATAATATCTATTGGATCCCCCTTGTCCACATGTTTGTTCACCCCCTCAAAGAACACTAACAGGTTAGTGAGACAAGATCTTCCCTTACAGAAACCGTGCTGAGTCTGCCTCAATAGGTTTTGTTCATCTATGTGCCTACTAATTCTTTCCTTAATAATGGTTTCCACCAATTTACCCGGTATCGACGTCAGACTGACTGGCCTGTAATTTCCCGGATCTCCTCTGGAACCCTTTTTAAAGATGGGAGTGACATTAGCTACCTTCCAATCCTCAGGAATGGAGGCAGATTTTAAGGAAAGATTACATATCTTTGTCAGGAGATCTACAAGTTCACATTTGAGTTCTTTCAGAACTCTCGGATGTATGCCATCTGGGCCTGGTGATTTTTCAGTTTTTAAGTTGTCTATCAGTTTTAGGACCTCCTCTCTCATCACCTCAATCTGACTCAGGTCTTCCAACACCCCTCCTGAAATCAGTGGTTCTGGAGTGGGCAAGCACTTCTCATCTTCCACAGTGAAGACGGAGGCAAAAAATGCATTTAGCTTCTCAGCCATTTCCCTATCATCCTTCAATACTCCTTTTACCCCTTGGTCGTCCAAGGGCCCCACTGCCTCCCTGGCTGGTTTCCTGTTTCTAATGTATTTGAAGAAAGTTTTATTGTTGGTTTTTACGTTTTTTGCTATATGCTCCTCATATTCCCTTTTTGCCTGCCTGACCTCAGACTTGCATTTTATTTGCCATAGCCTGTGTTCCGTTTTATCAGCCTCACTGTGACTAGCTTTCCACTGCTTAAAGGAATTCTTTTTACTTTTTACAGCCTCCATTACTCTGTTTGTTAACCATGCAGGCTTTTTCCTATACCTGTTTGTGCCTTTCCTAACCTGCGGAATATATATTTTTTGAGCTTCTAGGATCGTAGTTTTAAATAGATCCCAAGCTTCCCCAATTGTTTTGACCCTTTCTACTTTTCCTTTCAGTTTCCTCCCCACGTGTCCCCTCATATCAGAGAAATTACCCCTTTTAAAGTTAAAAATGGTTGTGTGAGTCTTTTTGGCCAATTCTCTATTTGTACAAATGATGAACTCAACAACATTATGATCACTGTTTCCAAGCGGTGCAATCACTTTTACATCTCTCACCAGGTCTTGAGTGTTACTTAGGACCAAATCAAGGATCGCCTCTCCCCTGGTAGGTTCCGTGACCATCTGCTCCATAGCACAGTCATTTAGAGTGTCTAGAAACTCAATCTCTTTTTCCCGACTAGAACACATATTGACCCAATCAATGTGTGGGTAGTTAAAATCACCTATTATTACACAGTGTTTTTGTCTAGTTGCTATCTTTAAGGCATTCATCATTTTATAATCCTCCTCTATCTTTTGATCTGGTGGGCGATAACAAACTCCCAGTGTTAAGTTTCCTTTTGGCCCCCCTATTTCAACCCATAGAACTTCCAGAAGCGAATCCAATTCACTTAGCCTCTCAGTTCTCTATCCATGTACTGTTGAAGCCTAGTTTGTAGGATCTTGAGCATGACCTTGCTAGCGTGTGATATGAGTGCAATTGTGCGATAGTTTGAACATTCCTTGGCATTGCCCTTCTTTGGGATTGGAATGTATACTGACCTTTTCCAATCCTGTGGCCACTGTTGCGTTTTCCAAATTTGCTGGCAAATTGAGTGCAGCACTTTAACAGCATCATCTTCTAAGACTTTGAATAGCTCAACTGGGATACCATCACCTCCACTAGCTTTGTTGTTAGCAATGCTTTCTAAGGCCCTGCCCTTACCTACTGAAAGGTGTCTCAGAGCGGCTTACAAACTCCTTTCCCTTCCCCTCCCCAAAACAGACACCCTGTGAGGTAGGTGGGGCTGAGAGAGCTCTTGTCAGAAACTGCTCTTTTTCAAGAACAGCTCTGACAGAGCTACGGCTTGCCCAAGGTCATCCAGCAGGTGCATGTGGAGGAGTGGGAGGAGGAGGAGGAGGAGAAGAAGAAGAAGAAAGCCATAATGCCCATTGTCATGTTTGCCAAGACACAACCAATCAGCCTGGGTCCTACCGCCTCTCCTCAACCAGGCTCTGCATTGTTGAGGAGGACCGAATCGTCTGGCTTCATGGGTTCAGAGGCAACCAAGAGGGCCTGGGCTCAGCGGAAATCAATCCCCCTAGAAGGCCCGTGGGGGGGCGAAGAGGACGACATCCCTTTTACGCCTCATTAACAGCTGGCTTGCAGCCATTAAGACCTCCACGGTCAGGCAGGCCCTGAGCACTTCCATCCGAGGGCATCCAGGGAGTGTGTTTGTAGATATGTGATGTCAACAGATATTAACTGATTAGGCTGTTAGTCCCGGAGACAGCGGAGTGGGGGTGGGGAGGGAGGGAGGAGGGAGACCACCCAGCAGGCCCCGAGCCCTTCAGAGACGGTGACACGCTGGAGACACTTTGGACAGCTTCTCCGCTCCCCCACTCCCTCCCTCCTTGGTATAAAATGCTTCCGACAGCCCCGCCGCGACCTTTGGTCTCCGAGGGTCGCTTGCCTCGACAAATGTGAAAATGGGACGGGGAGGAGGCGGGAGGGGAGAGACAGGATTGCCGTTCCTTTCCAGCAGACGTAGGGGTCTGCACTGTGGCCTTATTAGACACAACCCAATTAGAGGGTCTGATGGTCAAGAAAGGCAGGGCTGCAACGTCGGGGAGAGCAAAGGCTGACGCCGTTGCCCTTTTCTGCATTCATTCCCCCCCCCCATAAGATAGATCCAGACGGTCAACCGTGTTGGTCTGAAGCAGCGGAGCAAATTTAGAGTCCCGCGGCACCTTTAAGACCAACAAAGGTTCATTCAGGGTGTGTGCTTTCCTGTGCAAAACACCAGGGGTCATTTCGTAGAAAAGGAGGTGCAGGAGCTCATGAGCATAACTCATAATATTTGCATATGCCACCCCCCCTGGCATCACCGGAAGTGTGTCAGAAGGCAACACCCACCGCTCAGGCTCCACTGGACTGTTTTGGATTCCTAGCTATTGGGGGGAGGGGGAACGTAGCAGATCTGTCCTTGTAGAGGAGGGAGAGCTTGTACCTGAATAAAACTTGGTCTTAACGCTGCCACTGGACTGTTTTGGACTGGAGGGGTTCTGCAACTTACCTGGCTGCTTCATGCCCTGACTGAGGGCTGCTGGGAGCACGGGGTGGGGCTTATTGCATGTGCCCCCCCCGGGCTCTTTACTGATGGAGCTCCGCTCCTGTGCGCTCCGGCAGGAAATGACCCCTGCGAAACACACTTTTTCAAAGACGTTGGAACGGGAGGTGAGAGTTCAGACTTATAGGTGAGGTTCAAACCTCCCATTCCACTGTATTTGAAAAAGTGGTTCTGCAAAGAAACAAACACAATAATCTGTCACGCATCAATGCTCCCTCTAAGCTGTGGAGTCTTGTGAGCAAAAATTCTACTTTGTGAGCTGCTGGCATTAAAGCAAAGTATTAATAAGTGGCTTCCCTCCTCTCCACTCTTTACATGCATAGCAATGGAACATTGATCCGTTTCAGTGGTTATACATGTGGAACAGAATTTAGAACTCACAGTTCAGGCACTGGGCCATTATCATTATTATAGAGTTGTTGAGGGAGCTAATAGCCCTTTGTCATATTGTTAAAAATTAGTTTGATAACAAATGTCATACCCAGCCTTTCTCCTCATTAGAGACCCAAAGCTTAGGGTTACCAGGTACCCATTGGCCGGCAGGGGGCTCCTGACTTAGTCCCAGGGGCTTCTTGGAATACCTAGGCATCAGGTCCTTTTGGAATATATTTGTAGACTACGCGTCGTTTTGAATCTTACCAGAGCTTGGTGGGCTATATCTCTCAGGAAAGCGGCCTGATGAAGCCTTAAGAAATGGCGGCGCAACCTAGGCGTGCCGTTGCGGCTCCTTCGGTTTGTGCGGTGGCTCTTCCTGAGCCCGTGCGGTCTCTTTTGTGTTTTCTGTTTGAAACAGCTCTCTGCATCGTGAGCTGGCGACCGCATAAAGAAAGACTTGCACTTTCAAGGACTGTTAGGTCACTATTCAACTGATGCAGATGTCGTTTATGCACGGTGGCAAAATCATTACTGTGTGTATTGCTTATAATTGTAATTGGAACTGTAGAAGAAGACAGAAGCCTCTAGTGTAATTTGTACAGCATGACAGATTATATCCATACACAAAAGAACCTCCTCAGGAAAGCTCCTCCATTAGCATGTTCACAGCCTAGGGAACGCCTACAAGATAACGACTCAGCCCTACCCCACCTTCCTGAGTAGATATAAATGACCTGCCTGCCATTTTTTTTCTCACCATGACACAGAGAGTACTCCATCTTTCTGTGTTATACCGCTGAGGATGCCAGTCACAGCTACTGGCGAAACGTCAGGTCCTGCAATGCCAAGACCACAGCCAGACAACCCGGAAAACCTGCAACAGCTAATCGACGCCGGCCGAGAAAGCCTCTGAGAACACAGAGATTATTCTGTTTATTTGTTTGCATAACTGCATTTGCTGTCCTTCCATTCTTGTGTGGCTGCCAACCTCCAGGTGGTGCCTGGAGATCTTCCGGGATTGCAAGTGATCTCTTGGCGACACCCGGAGTTCGCCTGGCCTCTCTCCTTCCCTGCCTCCACCCTGCTGTTGGCGGTCACTAGGTAGGGTTGCCAGCCTCCAGGCATGCCCTGGTGTTCGGTGTTTTCAGTCAAAACCCTTCAGTATTTACAGGGTTAATGATGTTTGTTATGATCAACAGGAAGTCACATGTTTGTTTGTAACCAATCTGTTTAGACGACAGAATGCCCAGGAACTTTGGAGCTAATTTGCTGGCCTGATTGGAAACCAAGGTGTCGAGTATTCAGTTTGGTGTTGAGAGCCAGTTTGGTGTAGTGGTTAAGTGCGCGGACTCTAATCTGGGAGAACCGGGTTTGATTGCCCACTCCTCCACTTGCACCTGCTGATGTGACCTTGGGTCAGTCACAAGCTCTGGCACAGCTGTCCTTGAAAAAGAGCAGTTTCTGTCAAGAGCTCTCTCAGCCCCACCCACCTCACAGGGTGTCTGTTGTGGGGAGGGGAAGGGAAAGGAGTTTGTAAGCCGCTCTGAGACACCTTTGGGTAGTGAAGGGCGGGGTATAAATCCAATCTCTTCTTCTTCTTCTTCTCCTCCCGTTCTTTGTTCTGACTAGAGAAGGAGACGCCATTCGGCTCTTCCCATTTTACCTTTTAGCTGTAAGGATGTAGACATATTAGCTTTTTGTTATTTTCATGCCAGTTATCCTTCCCGTGCTACTTTACTAAATTTACTAATTTACTAAAAACTTTATATTTCAATACACGCCATGGACTCAGTCTCTTAATACTCTGCTGACTTACTCAAAAGAATCCCAACAAACCTGGAGACCCCTCCATAATTAGGACACATCTTCAGGCAACAGAGTTCTGCAGGTTCCCCTGCAGAAAATAGATGCTTTGGAAGGTGGACTCTATGGCATTATACCCCACTGAGGTCCATCTCCTCTCCAAACCCTGCTTTCCGCAGGCTCCGTCCCCGAAATCTCCCAACGTGGAGCTGGCCACCGTACCTCTGAGGCCGATGGCAGAATTCTTTTGTCTCAGGCACCAAAATGCCAAGAGGTGCCCCTCTTCACCGCGACCGGGGATTCAAAATTTTCAAGTAGGAATGTCAACAGGGAAGGGAGAGGAGAGCCCCTTCTCGACAGCATCTGTGCCTTGTGACGAGCCATGGACTCAGTCTCTTAATACTCTGCTGACTTACCCAACAAACCTGGAGACCCTCCATAATTAGGACACATCTCCAGGCAACAGATATCAGTTCCCCTGCAGAACATGGATGCTTTGGAAGGTGGACTCTATGGCATTATACCCCACTGAGGTCCATCTCCTCTCCAAACCCTGCTTTCCGCAGGCTCCGTCCCCGAAATCTCCCAACGTGGAGCCGGCCACCCTACCTCTGAGGCCGATGGCAGAATTTTTTTGTCTCAGGCACCAAAATGCTAAGAGGTGCCCCTCTTCACTGCGACCGGGGATTCAAAATTTTCAAGTAGAAATGTCAACAGGGAAGGGAGAGGAGAGCCCCTTCTCGACAGCATCTGTGCCTTGTGACGAGGAGACAAATCATTTCAAGCGAAAACCCCCGTTGTTATCGTTATTCCGGGGGAACAATATTCTATTCACCGACTTTGAAATAACGTCTTTGTGCCACCAGAAAGGACAAGGCGGGGTGGTGGTGGGAGGGAGAGAAGGGAGTGACTGAAATGCCTCACTCGTGTCCTTTAATCTCCGGGCTGGAGTGGATCTCCATAAATCTGGTTCAGATCCTTATCGGAACAGATTTGCCTGCTCTTCAGATGTCAGAGGGGGAAGCTGATTAACATCAAACGGGGCCGAGTGATGGCGCAAGGCTCTCCCCGGAGGAAGGCAAGCCAGCTTCTTTGTGGTATTCAAGAGCCTCAAAGGAATGGGAAAGGAAGAGGGGGAAAGATTCCCTTTTTCTTGGCAAAAGAGACTTCCTGGACGTTGCACAACCAGTCTGCAGCAGGATGCCTGTATTAAGTCAGGAACCTGTGAATGTCAATTTCGGCAGTGAGCCAGCCGAATGTCAGTTTCGGCTCCATTATATCCTATGGGCCATTTAAGTCAATGGCAAAAACGTAGGGTACATTTTGGGGACTGGAGGGGAGGGGGTTTGAGGGAGAGGCTCCAAACTCTGTATTAAGTCAGAACCTCCCGCACGGGCCCCATTCATACCCACAGGAGCAGGGCCACCTTGTCCAGCGATCACCCGAGATCATCTTCGGACCACTCCGGGTAAGTCGCAGAACTGCCCTGATGTTCAGTCTCCTGGGCCACTGAGCCTTGTCAAACAAAGCCCTCAGAAGAAAACCAAAAAAAGGAGAGGCACCAGCGTACATGAAATGGTAAAGGTAAAGGTTTCCCTTGCTCGAAAGCCAGTCGAATCCGACTCTAGGGGTGCGGTGCTCATCTCCATTTCCAAGCCGAAAAGCCAGCGCTGTCCGAAGACGTTTCTGTGGTCATGTGGCTATGTTGTTCAGCAGTAGAACAATTAAATGTTTCAAGAACATTGGATTTTTTTCCCCACCTGTTGTGTCCGCTGATCGCCACCAGGGGCCAGCGAACACTCCAGAGCTTGACTCTGGAGTAACAATGGGGACTAAGCTCCTGGTCTCTCCACTGGGGGACCAATGGGACCATGGCGGGAGATTTAAACCCATGCGTTTCTTCATGTGTTTAACCCACTACACTTCACCACCATAGAGAACAATAGAGTGGATGGGGCAACTTCTTTGGGGCTTGTAGAATTGGACCCCCTGGTCCAATGTTCTTGAAACATGGTGGGTATCTTGGGAAGGGGCTCCAGCGACTACCCTGCGTGTTTGAAGCCTCTCCCGCAAACCCCCTCCCCTCCAACCCCCAAAATATACCCTACGTTTTTGCCATTGACTTCAATGGCCCATAGGATATAATGGGGCCGAAACTGACATTCGGCTGGCTCACTGCCGAAATTGACATGCACAAGTCTTTCTGCGGACCGAAATTGATTCTGCCTGATTCATCCGAATCCGGCCGAATTTTTTCTTTTTGCACACCCCTGCCGACGTTTATTCTATGTGGCTCTTACGTTAAGCAAGTTCGGCCACCCCTGCTCTAGGCTGATCCTGCATCGAGCGGGGGGTTGGACAAGATGGCCTGTAGGGCCCCTTTCAACTCTGTGATGTTATGGAGCAACTGAGGGAAGCAGAGACATCAGCCTGCCAACAAAAGTCCGTACGGTCAAAGCAATGGTATTCCCTGCAGTAATGTACGGCTGCGAGAGTTAGACCATAAGGAAGGCCGAACACTGAACAACAGATACTTTCGAATTCTGGTGCTGGAGAAGACTCTTGAGAGTCGCTTGGACTGCCAGGAGATTCAGTCAGTCCATCCTAAAAAAACCCAACCCTGACGGTTCCCTGGAAGGCCAGAGACTGAAGCTGAAGCTCAAATACTTTGGCCACCAAATGAGAAGGGAGCACTCACTGGAGAAGACCCTGATGCTGGGAAAGACTGAAGGTCAAAGAAGACGGGGATGGCAAAGGATGAGATGGTTAGACAGTGTCAT
>NW_015164332.1:49875-54416 GCF_001447785.1 Gekko japonicus | reverse complement strand
TTCCTGAAGGCTACTGTAATTCTTCACCAGCAACAGCTACAATTCGGTATTCAGAATCCATTCTACAATGAAGCCCCTTTGCCCGGATCAACCCGATTTAATTCATCGGACTCAACTGTGCGACTGAACAACAATGAGGGATACAACGATGCACCCCCCTATTACTCACCAGGGTCTTGTAGTCAATCTGCTGCCGGATAAGTTTGTCCTCGCTCAAGGAGTAGCGGGCTTCCCCCGTGATAGCATCGATGGGCCCCTTCTCCATCTGCTGCTTGATGGCACAGAACAGGGAGAAGAGCGGCTCCCCAGCACATTCCTGGAGGGAGGCAGAGACAGGGAGATGTCACGCAGAAATGTTTCAGGATGGCATGGGCAGCCCCCCCATCTTTCCAGCCCATGCTGCACCCAGTTTGGTGTCGTGGTTAAGTGCGCGGACTCTAATCTGGGAGAACCAGGTTTGATTCCCCACTCCTTCACTTGCACCTGCTGGATGACCTTGGGCAAGCCATAGTTCTGATAAGAGCGGTCCTTGAAAGGGCAGTTTCTGTCAAGAGCTCTCTCATCCCAGCCTACCTCACAGGGTGTCTGTTGTGGGGAGGGGAGGGGAAAGGAGTTTGTCAGCCGCTCTGAGACTCCCTTGGGTAGTGAAGGGCGGGGTATAAATCAAATCTCCTCTTCTTCTTCTTTTACCTCACAGGGTGTCTGTTGCGGGGAAGGGAAGGGAAAGGAGTTTGTAAGCCGCTCTGAGACTCCGAGTGAAGGGTGGGGTATAAATCCAATCTCCTCCTCCTCCTCCTCTTTGATCTGACGAGTGAAGGTTGGAGTATAAATCCAATCACCTCCTCCTCCTCCTCCTCCTCCTCCTCCTCCTCGTCTTCCTGAAGGCTACTGTAATTCTTCACCAGCAAAAGCTACAATTCGGTATTCAGATCCCTATGCCCGGATCAACCCGATTTAATTCATCGTGACCTTTTTATTCTGCTTTTCCCTGACTTCCCAAATCGGCATCGCTGGCAGCCAAACCCAGTCTGCTGAGACCGCGGCATCCCGAAACGGCCTCACTGGTGGCTCGATCCAGTCTCCTGAGGCCAAACCTTCCCTAACCTGCCTCAGTGGCAGATAAACCCTGTCTCCTGAGGCTGAGAATTCCCTAACCTACTGCAGTGGTGGCTAAACCCTGACCGATTCTGCAAAAGCAGTTGTTCCACCCTCAGTCTCCTGTTTCCAACGGTTGTACTGCTCAATTTCCCACTATTTGCTGCGCGGCCGCATTTTGACCCGCATCTCCCCCTGATTTCCCCCGCGTCTTCTTGATCCTTATTTTGGTGAGGGACCTATCTACCTAAGGGACTGCCTTTCACCACATGTCCCTCAGAGAGCGCTAAGATCAGTGTCCCAAAACCTTCTGGCCCTCCCGGGCCCTAAAGAAGCCAGGCTAGCTGTGACAAGGGCCAGGGCCTTTTCTGTGGCGGCCCCTCACTGGTGGAACGAGCTCCCGGATGACATCAGGGCCCTGTGGGACCTTTTACAGTTCAGCGGGGCCTGTAAAACGGAGCTCTTCCACCAGGCTTTTGATTAGGGGCCGCCTTTCAACACCGTGGCCCTGGCCCCCAACATCAGCACTAACTCAATAACTAATAGCCTGGTAAGAACTCAGACGATGGGGGCAGTTAACCATCTAGATGCTGAGAGAATGCCATCATAATTCATCAGTACTCATGTTGTTAGTACCCATGTTTGTCATATGCTGTGGTTTTAACTTATATCATTGTTTTAACGTATCCTGCTTTTTTAGTATGTTTATATATATCCTGTAAGCCGCCCTGAGCCTGCCTCGGTTGGGAGGGCGAGATACAGATTAAACAAACAAACAAATAAAATGCTGCCATGCAGCAAATAGTAAGATTTTATGGGCATGGATATGAGCTGACGGAGCCTGCAGAAACCACAGCTTGCCCCTCTGCAGCAGCAGAAGAGGGTAGCTGGCAAGTGCCCATAACAGCAGTCTTCACACCTGGCCCAGATAAGGAAGAACTGCAAGCTGAAAGTCCTCCTGACTCACCTCCACGTGTGACTTGTTTCAGGGAGCGACTGCGGCAAAACTTAGCAACCAGGCGAAGAGAGGCCAGGCTACAAGGGAGGCGCTCAGCTAACCCAGAGTTGTAACAGGAGCCTGGCCGATCGTGCAGCTGGCTAATTGGTAGCAGCATTTAACTCCACACTCTGGGCAGTACCCTTCGTGGAAGCAACAAGTCCGCTTCATGCTGCTAGCATCCACTCCAGCTCGGCTCTTGCACCTAGACCTTCGGACCCCCTGGCTTTGGACTTGGCTCTGTGTTCCTGGCTCCTGACCCCGGCTTGGCTTTTTGGACTATGTTTCTGGTTAGTGATTTGGACTTGGCTCTGTGTTCCTGGCTCCTGACCTCGGCATGGCTTTTTGGACTTCGCACTGTCTTCTTGGCTCCTTTTTTTTTAATTTAATTGAAATCCGATAACTGTAACATACATAATAACATGAGCGTTCTTGGCTCCTGACCTTAGCCTGTCCTGGACTCCCTTTGACTGGCAGCCCGTGACATCGGAAACTGAGCAGTACAACTGGGGGAAACGGGAGACCAACGGTGGAACAACTGCTTTTGCGGAATCGGTCCCTTTCTCCTGAGACCAAGGATTCCCTAACCTACCTCAGCAGTGGCTAAACCATGTCTCCCGAGACCAAGGATTCCCTACCTGACCTCAGCGGTAGCTAAGCCCTTTCTCCTGAGACCAAGGATTCCCTATCTTACCTTAGTGGGAGGATCTGAACACAGGTCTCTAGGCTACCAGTCTCATTACCACACCGCCCTGCTTCTCTACCGAGTTTGCAAGATACCGCAACTGAGCCAGGGCCCATCCTTCTCCCTTTGCCTTTTGGATTCTCCAAGACCCTGCTCTGACAACTCTAGGAGACAACAAAAGCTGGAACGTAGAGTTCCACCTACCCAGCAGTTTCCTAAAATTAAACTCCGGCGTTGCTGACTTCGATCTACCCGGTTTTCACTTCCGTCTGCTCTCTGCTCGGCCAGGGACCCACCATCGCCACTTAGCACTGGAGACAGATTGAGCTCAGTGCTATTTTGGGAGATCCAAAGGGAACTCTTCGGTCCACTTCTCTGTCCCTGAACGTGGTCCAGGATCACTGGAACTCGGCATGGTTCTAGCCTGAAAGAGTCTTGTCTCCTGTGTTACCAAGTCTCAATGCCTAAAATCCTGTTAGCCCTTGGCCAATTCTACCAAGAAGACTTTTGTTTTGTTTTGACTTTTGCCCTGCAGCCACATAAGCTGCAGTTTTGCTTTGCTTTGCGAGTTCCAGAAACCAGACAGGAGCTTTGGGTCCTTTTTGTCTCCTGGGTTGTTGGGAACTACCCTAAAAGGACCTGGTGGCAGTACTACCCTTGGGGTTGTGTTTTGCTCACTTTTGTTTTGTTTTGCCCTCTTAGTGAGAGAGCAAGAGAGAGGACCATTTTCCCTCTCACTTCTGACTTTTTGTTTTGTGAACCTTAGTGAAGGTGGGAAAGGCCTTTACAATAGCCCTCTTCAGACTTGACATAAACGGGAGGTAATGCCGTACTTACTCCTTTTGTTTCATTTTTTAAAAAACTCCGCCCCCGAGGAAGAGTTCTGCACAGCTGAAAAGTGGACTGCCAGAAGTCATAATGGCCTCTTGGCAGCTCAGTTGGGTTGTGAGTTCTGGGTCGGGAAAGGACTGGAGATTCGGGGGGTGGAGCCTGGAGTGGGTTACAATAGCCCTCTTCAGACTTGACATAAATGGGAGATTCCTCCTTTTGTTTCATTTTCTAAAAAAATCTGCCCTCCGAGGAAAAGTTCCGCATAGCTGAAAAGTGGACTGCCAAAAGTCATAATGGCCTCTTGGCAGCTCAGTTGGGTTGTGAGTTCTGGGTCGGGAAAGGACTGGAGATTCGGGGGGTGGAGCCTGGAGTGGGTGAGGTCTGAGGAGGGGCGGGGCCTCGGTGGGGTACAATGCCATAGAGCCCGCCCTCCAAAGCGGCCATTTTCTCTGGGGGGAGCTGATCTCCATGGGCTGGGGAACAACTGCAATACTGGGAGATCTCCAGGCAGCATCTGGTGGTTGGCAACACAGTCCAGCCCAGCTAGATCATTACATGGCTGGGCCAGAGATGATGGTCCAGATTTAGCGATGGCGGAGACACATCCTGATATACCCCAAGGAGACTTTGAAAGCAAGGAGGAGGATGGGGGACCTGCAGGGGTCATTTTGTAGAAAAAGAGGTGCAGGAGCTCATTAACATAACTCATTAACATAACTTATTTGCATACGCCACGCCCCCTGACATCACCGGAAGTGTGTCAGAAGACAACAGCCACCGCTCAGGCTCCACTGGACTGTTTTGGATTGCTAGCTATTCGGGGTGGGGGGGGGAATGTGCAGATCTGCCCTCGCAGAGGAGGGAGAGCTTGTACCTGAATAAAACCTGGTCTTAAAGGTGCCACTGGACTGTTTTGGATTGCTAGCTTGGGGG
>NW_015164332.1:41142-49861 GCF_001447785.1 Gekko japonicus | reverse complement strand
AAAGAGGGAAAGGAGAGAAGGAAGGAAAGAAGGAAGGAAGGAAAAAAGGAGGGAAAGAAACAAAGAAAAAGAAGGAAAGAGAAGGAAAGAAGGAGGGAAAGAAAGAGGGAGAGAAGGAGCAGGGGGTGGGGCTTGCTGCATGTGCCTGCCCCCTGGGCTCTTTACTGCCGGAGCTCCACTCCTGTACGCTCCTGCAGGAAATGACCCCTGGGGACCTATAAGAGGTAGGGTGTGGCTATGGGGCCCAGGACTGACAGACCACCTGGGTGACAGCTGGGGTTACCAAATCTGGGTTGGATCACACCTGGAAAGTTTGTGGGTGGAGCCTGTGGAGGGGCGGGACCACAGTAGAGTACAATTCCTTAGAGTTCATCCTCCAAATCAGCCTTTTTTCTCCCAGTGAGGTAGGTGGGGCTGTGAGCTCTTTCGAGAATTGCTCTTTCCAGAACAGCTCCGAGAGAACTTGTGACTGACCCGAGGTCACACCAGCAGCTGCATGTGGAGGAGGACTGGGGGACTCAAACCCGGTTCTCCCAGATTAGAATCCACTTCTTTTCACAATTTTTCTGGACATAGCGATTTCCAGCTTAAATGGTTCCCTTTTCTTGAATATGTTTCTAACAGAGATAATACCTCAACTTTACAAGTTTCATGTAAATATTACGATATAATACACCTAATGTAACTTTAGCTGGTCTTTTCGTATTGCTGCAACCGGTATTCTCTTTATTGTATTGGATATTCGTCTTTTGTTTTTGTTTTTGTCTTTTACTTTTGTATTTGTATTTTTCATTCATTTTGCATTCTCGTTGTTGTTGTAATGTTACTGTTCAATTTAAATGTGAAAACCAATAAAAATGTTGTTTTAGGAAAAAAACACCCCCCAAAAAACCACACCTGGTTCTCCCAGGTTAGAGTCTGCGCTCTTAACCACCACACCAAACTGCACCGAAATGGTTGGGGCCCTAAGTGGCTTCTCTCATTCTCCTCTCCTCCTTTTTATCCACACAACGACCTTGTGAGGTAGGCTAGGCTCAGAGTGTGTGACTGGCCCAAGTTCCCCAGTGAGCTTCCATGGCAGGCCATGAATTCGATCCTGGGTGTCCCAGATTCTAGTCCAACATCACAACTGGCTTGAGCGACTCGGCCTACTTTCTCATTTCTGTCCTGGCTTGAGAACCTCAGATGGACTAAGCTGGAGATTCAATTAGACTTGCCACCCCCCCCGAGGCTACTGGCAGGGGGTATGGTTGCCAACTCCAGCTTGGGAAACTCTTGGTAGATTTGGAGACTAGGGAGGTCAGGGACCTCAGTGGGGTCCAATGCCACCTAGAGTCCCCCCCTCCAAAGCATCCATTTCCTCCGGGGGAACTGATCTCTGTAGTCTGGAGATGAGATGTAATTCTAGGAAATCCCCAGGCCCCACCTGGAGGCTGGCATCCCTAGATTTAATCTATCAATACAACAAATAATAATAATCTCTCCACTGTCTTCCTGCCACCCCCATTTCCTCCCTTTGCAGCTGATAATGAAGCTCAAGACAATGCATCCTCCTGGACTGAATTGAGACCTAGGTTTCCTGTCTCATTATCAATGCTGAGTTCTCCACGCTTACTACCCCTCTGCATATCACACCTAATCCAATCACGCCTGCTATTGTCATTCAGCATCTGAAATCACTCCACTCTCCCAGATATAAGGACAGATGGACTCACATTCTAGCTGCACCGGAAGAAGTGAGCCGTGACTCCCGAGAGCTCCTGCCCTGCCACAGATTTTGTTCGTCTTTCAGGTGCTCCTGGACTCTTGCTCTTTTCTACTGCTACAGAAAGACTAACACTGTTCCCCTTCTGGAGATATCTCCACAGAAGGCATCACATTTAGCCGTATAGAACAGAAATCCATCAACCTTGTGATATAACGAGAGATGGACTCACATTCTAGCTGCACCTGAAGAAGTGAGCAGTGACTCACAAAAGCTCCTCCCCTGCCACCAATTTTGTTCGTCTTTCAGGTGCTCCTGGACTCTTTCTCTTTTCTACTGATAAAGGTAAAGGTTCCCTTGCTCGAAAGCCAGTCGAGTCCGACTCTAGGGTTGCGGTGCTCATCTCCGTTTCAAAGCCGAAGAGCCAGCGCTGTCCGAAGACGTTTCCTTGGTCATGTGGCCGGCATGACTAAACACTAAGGTGCACGGAACGCTGTTCCCTTCCCACCGAAGTGGTACCTATTTATCTACTTGCAATTTCTTGCTTTTGAACTGCTAGGTTGGCAGGAGCTGGAACTAGAGACGAGAGCTCACTTCGTCATGCGGCACCCGGGTCTCGAACTGTTGAACTACTGACCTTCCACAGCCTGCAGTTCAGCATCTTAACCACTTGAGCCACCTATTTATCGACTTGCAGTTTCTTGCTTTCGAACTGCTAGGTTGGCAGGAGCTGGAACTAGAGACGGGAGCTCACTCCATCATGCGGCACCCGGGTCTCGAACTGCTGAACTACTGACCTTCCACAGCCTGCAGTTCAGCATCTTAACCACTTGAGCCACCGCAGTGCCTGCTACAGACAGACTAACACGACTACCCATCTCGATCCACTTCTAGAACCAGCCCGATTTCTGGCTCCGGTCTCCACCCTGCGGTTCGTCCCGAATCCGCCAGGGCCGTTTCAGTTCTGCACTCTGCAGATCCCCGCGAAGGAGGGCTGCGAAGCTCTCAGCGGCGTCTGGAGCCGGCGCGGGCCCTCTCTTCCCCTCCGACACCTGCCTGCCACTTAATTAGCTTATCTCCCCGCAGCATATTGCTGCCCCTGCGGCCGCCTCTGGCCCTTATCGGCCGGCGTTTTTCAGGCTCAAGGCAAGGGAGACAAGGAGGAGAGTGGGGAAAATAAAATAGCCTATTATGAGAGTTGGGCTTTCAGCCACTCACCTTCCTCTGTCCTCCCACTTTCCGCTGGAAATGGGAATCTGATAGAGAGAGTGACCTTCCGGGGCCCTTTAAAACTTTCCCGGACGCAAGAGGTGGCGGATCATAGGAGGGTGTCGCCTCGGCGACGGTAATAACTGGGTCTCTGTCGCGTGCTCGCCCCTCACTGTCGGAGGCACACCGCGAGCCCGTGCGCCACGGCAGTGCTTGGTTGAGCGTAACACATCTAACAGCCCCGTTTTCCGTTGGTCGTCACAGAACAGCTGAGTCGTGGTGACCCGTCGGGCTTTCAAGGCCAGAGGTGTGCAGAGGTGGTTTGCCATGGCCTGCCTCTGCGTAGCAACCCCAGGACTTCCTTGGTGGTCTCCCATCCAAGTACTGATCATTGACGACCTGTGCTCTCTCTAAGCTGTGGAGTCTCGTGAGCCAAAGTTCTACTTTGTGAGCTACTGGCATGAAAGTTGCGAGCGAACCATTTGGCGACTGCATAAATCAGTTTGCTCTGGAGCCATCCCTTCCTGAGCGGAGACAAAAATGGGTGAGCCGGAGGCTAGAAAAAACCTGTGACCTAGCTCACACTAACTCAGCTTAGAGGGAACACTGTGGATGACCCTGCTTAGATTCTGAGACCTGATGAGATCCGGCTAGTCTGGGCTATCCAGGTCAAGGCAAGAGATGTTCAGAGGTGGTTTGCCGTTGCCTGCCTCTGCATAGCAACCTGGGCTTCCTTGGTGGTCTCCCATCCAAATACCAACCAGGGTCGACCCTGTTTAGTTTCCAAGATCTGATGGGATCTGGCTAGCCTGGAACATCCAAGTCAGGGCAAGGAAGGCATCTACACCCCAGTAGAAGGTATCTGCACCCCAGAGAGAGGGAGTGAGACAGAGAGAGGGGGGGAGAGAGAGAAAGGGAGGGAGCGAGAGGGGGGAGAGAGGGAGGGAGAGAGGAAGGGAGGGAGCGAGAGAGGGGGGAGAGAGAGAGAGGGAGAGAGGGGGAGAGAGAGAAAGGGAGGGAGCGAGAGGGGGGAGAGAGGGAGGGAGAGAGGAAGGGAGGGAGCGAGAGAGGGGGGAGAGAGAGAGAGGGAGAGAGGGGGAGAGAGAGAAAGGGAGGGAGCGAGAGGGGGGAGAGAGGGAGGGAGAGAGGAAGGGAGGGAGCGAGAGAGGGGGGAGAGAGAGAGAGGGAGAGAGGGGGAGAGAGAGAAAGGGAGGGAGCGAGAGGGGGGAGAGAGGGAGGGAGAGAGGAAGGGAGGGAGCGAGAGAGGGGGGAGAGAGAGAGAGGGAGAGAGGGGGAGAGAGAGAAAGGGAGGGAGCGAGAGGGGGGAGAGAGGGAGGGAGAGAGGAAGGGAGGGAGCGAGAGAGGGGGGAGAGAGAGAGAGGGAGAGAGGGGGAGAGAGAGAAAGGGAGGGAGCGAGAGGGGGGAGAGAGGGAGGGAGAGAGGAAGGGAGGGAGCGAGAGAGGGGGGAGAGAGAGAGAGGGAGAGAGGGGGAGAGAGAGAAAGGGAGGGAGCGAGAGGGGGGAGAGAGGGAGGGAGAGAGGAAGGGAGGGAGCGAGAGAGGGGGGAGAGAGAGAGAGGGAGAGAGGGGGAGAGAGAGAAAGGGAGGGAGCGAGAGGGGGGAGAGAGGGAGGGAGAGAGGAAGGGAGGGAGCGAGAGAGGGGGGAGAGAGAGAGAGGGAGAGAGGGGGAGAGAGAGAAAGGGAGGGAGCGAGAGGGGGGAGAGAGGGAGGGAGAGAGGAAGGGAGGGAGCGAGAGAGGGGGGAGAGAGAGAGAGGGAGAGAGGGGGAGAGAGAGAAAGGGAGGGAGCGAGAGGGGGGAGAGAGGGAGGGAGAGAGGAAGGGAGGGAGCGAGAGAGGGGGGAGAGAGAGAGAGGGAGAGAGGGGGAGAGAGAGAAAGGGAGGGAGCGAGAGGGGGGAGAGAGGGAGGGAGAGAGGAAGGGAGGGAGCGAGAGAGGGGGGAGAGAGAGAGAGGGAGAGAGGGGGAGAGAGAGAAAGGGAGGGAGCGAGAGGGGGGAGAGAGGGAGGGAGAGAGGAAGGGAGGGAGCGAGAGAGGGGGGAGAGAGAGAGAGGGAGAGAGGGGGAGAGAGAGAAAGGGAGGGAGCGAGAGGGGGGAGAGAGGGAGGGAGAGAGGAAGGGAGGGAGCGAGAGAGGGGGGAGAGAGAGAGAGGGAGAGAGGGGGAGAGAGAGAAAGGGAGGGAGCGAGAGGGGGGAGAGAGGGAGGGAGAGAGGAAGGGAGGGAGCGAGAGAGGGGGGAGAGAGAGAGAGGGAGAGAGGGGGAGAGAGAGAAAGGGAGGGAGCGAGAGGGGGGAGAGAGGGAGGGAGAGAGGAAGGGAGGGAGCGAGAGAGGGGGGAGAGAGAGAGAGGGAGAGAGGGGGAGAGAGAGAAAGGGAGGGAGCGAGAGGGGGGAGAGAGGGAGGGAGAGAGGAAGGGAGGGAGCGAGAGAGGGGGGAGAGAGAGAGAGGGAGAGAGGGGGAGAGAGAGAAAGGGAGGGAGCGAGAGGGGGGAGAGAGGGAGGGAGAGAGGAAGGGAGGGAGCGAGAGAGGGGGGAGAGAGAGAGAGGGAGAGAGGGGGAGAGAGAGAAAGGGAGGGAGCGAGAGGGGGGAGAGAGGGAGGGAGAGAGGAAGGGAGGGAGCGAGAGAGGGGGGAGAGAGAGAGAGGGAGAGAGGGGGAGAGAGAGAAAGGGAGGGAGCGAGAGGGGGGAGAGAGGGAGGGAGAGAGGAAGGGAGGGAGCGAGAGAGGGGGGAGAGAGAGAGAGGGAGAGAGGGGGAGAGAGAGAAAGGGAGGGAGCGAGAGGGGGGAGAGAGGGAGGGAGAGAGGAAGGGAGGGAGCGAGAGAGGGGGGAGAGAGAGAGAGGGAGAGAGGGGGAGAGAGAGAAAGGGAGGGAGCGAGAGGGGGGAGAGAGGGAGGGAGAGAGGAAGGGAGGGAGCGAGAGAGGGGGGAGAGAGAGAGAGGGAGAGAGGGGGAGAGAGAGAAAGGGAGGGAGCGAGAGGGGGGAGAGAGGGAGGGAGAGAGGAAGGGAGGGAGCGAGAGAGGGGGGAGAGAGAGAGAGGGAGAGAGGGGGAGAGAGAGAAAGGGAGGGAGCGAGAGGGGGGAGAGAGGGAGGGAGAGAGGAAGGGAGGGAGCGAGAGAGGGGGGAGAGAGAGAGAGGGAGAGAGGGGGAGAGAGAGAAAGGGAGGGAGCGAGAGGGGGGAGAGAGGGAGGGAGAGAGGAAGGGAGGGAGCGAGAGAGGGGGGAGAGAGAGAGAGGGAGAGAGGGGGAGAGAGAGAAAGGGAGGGAGCGAGAGGGGGGAGAGAGGGAGGGAGAGAGGAAGGGAGGGAGCGAGAGAGGGGGGAGAGAGAGAGAGGGAGAGAGGGGGAGAGAGAGAAAGGGAGGGAGCGAGAGGGGGGAGAGAGGGAGGGAGAGAGGAAGGGAGGGAGCGAGAGAGGGGGGAGAGAGAGAGAGGGAGAGAGGGGGAGAGAGAGAAAGGGAGGGAGCGAGAGGGGGGAGAGAGGGAGGGAGAGAGGAAGGGAGGGAGCGAGAGAGGGGGGAGAGAGAGAGAGGGAGAGAGGGGGAGAGAGAGAAAGGGAGGGAGCGAGAGGGGGGAGAGAGGGAGGGAGAGAGGAAGGGAGGGAGCGAGAGAGGGGGGAGAGAGAGAGAGGGAGAGAGGGGGAGAGAGAGAAAGGGAGGGAGCGAGAGGGGGGAGAGAGGGAGGGAGAGAGGAAGGGAGGGAGCGAGAGAGGGGGGAGAGAGAGAGAGGGAGAGAGGGGGAGAGAGAGAAAGGGAGGGAGCGAGAGGGGGGAGAGAGGGAGGGAGAGAGGAAGGGAGGGAGCGAGAGAGGGGGGAGAGAGAGAGAGGGAGAGAGGGGGAGAGAGAGAAAGGGAGGGAGCGAGAGGGGGGAGAGAGGGAGGGAGAGAGGAAGGGAGGGAGCGAGAGAGGGGGGAGAGAGAGAGAGGGAGAGAGGGGGAGAGAGAGAAAGGGAGGGAGCGAGAGGGGGGAGAGAGGGAGGGAGAGAGGAAGGGAGGGAGCGAGAGAGGGGGGAGAGAGAGAGAGGGAGAGAGGGGGAGAGAGAGAAAGGGAGGGAGCGAGAGGGGGGAGAGAGGGAGGGAGAGAGGAAGGGAGGGAGCGAGAGAGGGGGGAGAGAGAGAGAGGGAGAGAGGGGGAGAGAGAGAAAGGGAGGGAGCGAGAGGGGGGAGAGAGGGAGGGAGAGAGGAAGGGAGGGAGCGAGAGAGGGGGGAGAGAGAGAGAGGGAGAGAGGGGGAGAGAGAGAAAGGGAGGGAGCGAGAGGGGGGAGAGAGGGAGGGAGAGAGGAAGGGAGGGAGGGAGAGAGTGGGGAGAGAGGGGGAGTCAGAGAGGGAAGGACAGAGACTGAGAGGGGGAGAGAGAAAAGCACGTATGCATGAGTGGTACAAGGCCACCTCCTGAGGAGGATGATCTTACCTTGAGGAATTTGTAGAGCAAGAAAGTAAACCAATTGGTGAGCATCTTTTCCGCAACAGATTCTGTCCTGGAACGGCAGTGAAGGGGAGAGAAAGGTAATGATGCAGATCACAAGGAAGGGAAAGTCTGTTTGCTTCTTGAAGTACCCCCTTATTGAAGAGCGTTCGTGGAGGAGAAAATGATTTCATACCTGGATTTCACTAGATGGACTTACGCAAGTCAGCCACAAGTCAGCCACGGGGTTTCAAGGTCCAATGAGAGATCTCCCGGTGTGTTTAAGATGTAAATTTCGTGTGATTTGGATAAGGACTGGTTGGGGGAGAGGAAGGGTGGAAACCCTTTCCCTTCCCCCATATGCAGTTTTGCCTAGAAACCCCCCACACTAGTCTTGCCAACTTCCAGATTTCCCAGCTTAGAGTTGGCAACACAAGCAGAAAAACAGGCAACTGTTTTTGGACGGGTTTTTCCACCCTTTAATGTACAAATAGAGCCAGTTTGGTATAGTGGTTAGGAGCGCGGACTCTCATCTGGGAGAACCAGGTTTGATTCCCCACTCCTCCACTTGGCAGCTGCTGGGGTGGCCTTGGGCCAGTCACAAGTTCTCTCAGAGCTGTTCTCTCAAGAGCAGTCCTCGAAAGAGCTCTCTCAGCCCCACCTACCTCACAGGGTGTCTATGGTTGGAGGGGAAGGGAAAGGAGACTGTAAGCCGCTCTGAGACTCCTTCGGGTAGGGAAGGGCGGGGTATAAATCCAATCTCTTCTTCTCATCCACATGGGGGGAAAAAGTCTCCCTCTCAACTGCGTGGCCTCAATCCAACTATTTATCGCTCTGCTGCCTTTGCCTCCTGCCTTTCCTCCAAGGAGGTCATTGGACCACACATGGTTCACCTTCCCTCATTCTATCCTCACAACGGCCCTGTGAGGTAGGCAAAACTGAAAGAGGGTTGCCAGCTCTGAGATGGGAAATACCGGAGATTTTGGGGTGGAGCCTGGAGGTGCAGGGTTTGGAGAAAGACCTCAACAGGGTATGATACCACCCTCCAAAGCAACCATTTCCCCAGGGGTCGCCTGGAGATGATAGGTCGCTTGGAGATGAACTGTAATAGAAGGAGATCTCCGGGTGCCACCTGGAAGTTGGCCACCCCAGCAACTGAACCTGCGGGGATTGGACCTGGGGGGGTCTCAGACACTTGTCTGATGCTGCGATAGGGTTGCCAAGTCTACTCACCCCTCGCCGGGCTCCGGGAGCTCTCGGTGGATGTGGAAGTGACGCGCTACGTGCTCACGCTGGGAGCGTGGCCCAGATCGTCAGGGGGAAAACCATATGGTTTTCCCCCCCGACGATCTCAGCCACGCCCCCAACGTGAGCGACGCTTCGGGGGCGGAGGTCCC
>NW_015164332.1:39904-40709 GCF_001447785.1 Gekko japonicus | reverse complement strand
ACACTGCTCTGGAGCCCTCCTTCCTGAGCTGAGGCAAAAATGTGTGAGCCGGTGGCTGAAAAACTGTGAGCCAGCTCACACTCACTCAGCTTAGAGGGAACACTGCTCTGGAGCCATCCTTCCTGAGCTGAGGCAAAAATGTGTGAGCCGGTGGCTGAAAAACTGTCAGCTAGCTCACACTAACTCAGCTTAAAGGGAACACTGCTCTGGAGCCCTCCTTCCTGAGCTGAGGCAAAAATGTGTGAGCCGAAGGCTTCAAAAACCGTGAGCTAGCTCACACTAACTCAGCTTAGAGGGAACACTGGCTGCAACTGCTACGCTATACTGGCTCTCTTACCTCTATTGCTTCTAAAAACATTTTCAAAATTCCGGGAGGATCCAATCACAGATGTCTCCGCTAGGTACGCATTTGGAACCTGAGCACGGACCTTGGTGTTTCTAATGGGATGCCTGTTTTTCAGGCGCATGATGTTCGAAGGCGCATCTGAAACCCTGGCTAGGCCGCCTCAGCGTTTCTGCTTCTAGCCTCTGATGATTCTTTGCCCCCCAATGGAAAATAAATCACATAAACTCACAATGATGGCGGGCTTAGGGAAACTGTCCGCAGCAGTGGAAGGCTAATATCGGCATTGGAAATCGAACCCGGTTTAGCACGGCATCCCCCCCCCCCACGACCATTACCAGGCTGGCCATGTTCCTCTGTCCCCTTATTAGAATTCCAGAGCGAAAGCCACAAGAAGGGAGAAACGGGTTGCTTTTGTTCCCTTTTGCTCAGACATCACATCAGAAGGTTCTTTTCGATTGC
>NW_015164332.1:37870-37991 GCF_001447785.1 Gekko japonicus | reverse complement strand
TGGCTCTCTCCCCTCTATTGCTTCTAAAAGCATTTTCAAAATCCCGGGAGGATCCAATCACAGATGTCTCAGCTAGGCACGCATTTGGAACCTGAGCACGGACCTTGGTGTTTCTAATGGG
>NW_015164332.1:33615-37646 GCF_001447785.1 Gekko japonicus | reverse complement strand
TACCAGGCTGGCCATGTTCCTCTGTCCCCTTATTAGAATTCCAGAGCGAAAGCCACAAGAAGGGGGAAACGGGTTGCTTTTGTTCCCTTTTGCTCAGACATCACATCAGAAGGTTCTTTTCGATTGCCTCTCAGCTGGAGACCTCCTAGGTCAGGGGAGAAGGAAAGGGAGCCGGCTTCTTGTGTTTCACATACACAGGCTTATCCCTGCGACTCTCCCATCTCTTTAGGTCCAATGAAATGTACCAGCGAGGGGAGACAGTAACCGCAGGGAGATATGCCTAAGTCGTTCTTGAGGGGGAGTGTTCATTTTTCCATTTGGTGCATGGGAATTAATCAGACCCGTAGCCAGGATTTTGTGGCCACTGGGGCAATTGTTTTTTCTGGTGGGGCTGCCATTATTTGCCATAATGAAGGGGTGGTGTTGCGTGCCCCTCTTCCTCCCCTCCTGTAAAATTTAAAGGGCCCTTCAGCTGATCGGCGGGGAGCACATGGCACGCCGATCAGCTGGAGGGCCCTTTACATCTTGCAGGAGGGGAGGGAGAGGGGTGCGTGCCACCCCCCACTTCTTTTCAAAAGCATTTTGAAATTCTTGAAATTCTTTTGGGAAGAAGCGGGGGGGCTTTAAAAAGTGAAGGGGCCTGATCCTTTAAAGAAGGGTGCGGAGCCCCCAATAGCCCCACCATAGCTACGGTGTGCTGAGAGCGGGTTAAACTGCTCCGGTTCTGACGCGATTATCTTTGATCTGGATAATCGCAATCACACTTACCTCCCTTATCCCGCCTCACCACACAGTCACATTGCTCCCCGGCTTCTACACTCCCCGGCTTCTACACTTTCTCAGTTTCTGCATGCGCATAGGCACTCATGGGGGGAAACTATCATGGCACATGCGCTTGGGGAAACATTAAAAAGTAGGGGCGCAAGCACACATCCCTGCTTGACTCCTTTATTGGTAGAGATCTTAGGTGTCTATCTACCGGTTGAAGAGCATCTAATTTGGCATGAGGTAGCATTATAAAGTCTACTAATTAGAAAGAGTAACCTCTTATCAAGGGATGTGCTAGATAATTTTCCCCAAAGGCAGTTCCTTGAAATAGAGTCAAAGGCCCCTTTAAGGTCTGGGAATGCCGCATATAATTTTGATCTTTTGCATCTTACTTGTTTATTAATTAAGTGAGAGAGGACTAAGCAATGGTCCATAGCAGATTTCCTTTGTCTAAAACCTATTTGTTCTGGTCCAATAATTTCCTGTGTTATTAGCCAATCGTTAAATTTGATTTGTAATAGTTCGGCATAGAGTTTACCTATGACAGATAATAGACTTATAGGTCAAGACTGAAGGTCAAAGAAGATGGGGACGGCAAAGGATGAGATGGTTAGACAGTGTCATAGATGCAACGAACATGAAATTGAGAAAACTTCAGAGGACAGCAGAAGACAGGAGAGCCTGGCGGGATCTAGTCCATGGGGTCGCGAAGAGTCAGACTCGACTGTGCGACTGAACAAAAATGACCAAAAAACCCCCAAACCTATTTGTTCTGGTCCAATCATTTCCTGTGTTATTAGCCAATCGTTAAATTTGATTTGTAATAGTTTGGCATAGAGTTTACCTATGACAGAGAATAGACTTCTAGGTCTAAAGTTAGAGGGGTTTGAGTGGTCACACTTCTTAAAGATTGGTACGATGGTCGCATTAGTCCACATGGAAGGGATATGTCCTGTAGAGTTTATAATCGTGAAGAAAGTGGCCAGTGGGGGTGCCCACCATTCCGGGTCAGCTTTTAAGACTTCATGCCTGCTATAGTCATTCACCTACTATGGTCATTCAGCATCTGAAATCACTCCACTCTCCAAGATATAAGGACAACTGGACTCACAGTCTAGCTGTCTCTGAAGAAGTGAGCAGTGACTCACGAAAGCTCATCCCCTGCCACAAATCTGGAGGCATGTCATCACTTTGTGCGCTGCTCTACCTCCCCGTTCTGTCCCATCAAATCCAGAGTCAATGGTGGAATACAAAATGGATTTTGCATTCCAATGAGCATGCACCACGAGACACCATGTGGCAGTGGCACACTGCAATCACAAACACATGAACTTGCTTCCTACTGAATCAGACCCTTGGTCCATTAAGGTCTGTCTTGTCTACTCAGGCTGGAAGCAGCTCTCCAGGGTCTCAGGCTGAGGTCCTTCACATCACCTTCACCCTGATCTTTACTGGAGATGTCGGGGATTGAACCTGGGACCTTCTGCACTCAAAGCAGAGGCTCTACTAGTGAGCTGCAACCCCTCCCCAAGAATCTGCCTTACACTGAATGAGACCATTGGTCTCTCAGGGTCAGTATTGCCTAAGGCTGGCAGCAGTTCTCTAGGGTCTCAGACAGAAGTCTTTCCCATTATCCACTACTTGGCCCTTTCAACTGGAGATGCCCAGGGTTGAACCTGGAATCTTCTGCATTCAAAGCAGATGTTCTGCCACTGAGCCACGGCCATTCCAACCAGATGCTCTGCCACTGAGCTACAGCCCCACTTCATGGCTCTCCAGGGTCTCAGGCCAAGGTCTTCCACATGAACTACTGCCTGGTCCTTTTAACTGGAGATGCCGGGGATTGAACCTGGGACCTTCTACATGCCAAGCAGAGGCTCTGCCACTGAGCCACAGCCCCACTTGATGGATCTCCAGGGTCTCAGGCCGAGGTCTTCCACATCAACTACTGCCTGGTCCTTTTAACTGTAGATGCCGGGGATAGAACCTGGGACCTTCTGCGTGCCAAGCAGAGGCTCTGCCACTGAGCCACAGCCCCACTTGATGGATCTCCAGGGTCTCAGGCCGAGGTCTTCCACATCAACTACTGCCTGGTCCTTTTAACTGTAGATGCCGGGGATAGAACCTGGGACCTTCTGCGTGCCAAGCAGAGGCTCTGCCACTGAGCCACAGCCCCACTTGATGGATCTCCAGGGTCTCAGGCCGAGGTCTTCCACATCAACTACTGCCTGGTCCTTTTAACTGTAGATGCCGGGGATAGAACCTGGGACCTTCTGCGTGCCAAGCAGAGGCTCTGCCACTGAGCCACAGCCCCTCTTTACAGCTCTCCAGGGTCTCAGGTCGAGGTCTTCCACATCAACTACTGCCTGGTCCTTTTAACTGGAGATGCTGGGGATTGAGCCTGGGATCTTCTGCCTGCCGAGCTGATGCTCTGCCACTGAGCCAGCAGTCCTCTTCCCAGCTCTGCCCAAAATCAGAGCTTATAACGTTGGAGGCTTTACCTCAAGTTCTTTCCAGACCTGGCTGTTGTCTGGCAGTTCTCAAGGACAGTTTGAGAACCATTCTGCAGGAACCAGGGTTGCCAGATGCATCCACCTGGTTGGTGGGGGGGCTCGTGGGCCCAGAAGAGCAGAAGTTGTGCAGAACAACTTCTGGTTGAAGTGGAAGTTCCGCCCCCCGACATGATATCGTCACCCGGAAGTGATGTCAACCCGTTGAAGACGTCGAGGCGATGCTCTGCTTTTTGGGCAATATGGTAGATTTGGCCACAAAACCATAGAGCTTTTCCCAGAAAGCAGAACGTCGCTCCCCAGCGTCCCCGATGTGATGACGTCACCTGGAGGTGACATAATCACATTGAAGATGCACTTCTAGTTCACCTGGAAGTTGGTTGGGGGAGCGTGCGTTTGCAGTCAGGGTTTCCCCCGCCAGCCAGCTGGCCGGCATCGGGAAGGAACCCGCCAAATCAGGGGATCCCCCCACCCCCACCCGGAGGGCAGGGGATCCCTAGCCTGAACCAGAATCTGGACTTCCAGAAGTGGGATTCTAGCTGGTGCCAAATCTGCGATGAGCTACTAAAAGCACTTGTGCCAAATGATCCCACGTCAAAGAGAAACAAAACACGCGAATGTGGAATGAAAAGAGAAACAGGAAGGAAGGAAGGAAGGAAGGAAGGAAGGAAGGAAGGAAGGAAGGAAGGACAAGAACGAATGAACCTGAGGTGGAAGAGGAGGAATGTACAATAAACACAACAAACAAAACAT
>NW_015164332.1:27902-33574 GCF_001447785.1 Gekko japonicus | reverse complement strand
GAAGGAAGGAAGGAAGGAAGGAAGGAAGGAAGGAAGGAAGGAAGGAAGGAAGGAAGGAAGGAAGGAAGGAAGGAAGGACAAGAACCAATGAACCTGAGGTGGAAGAGGAAGAATGTACAATAAACACAACAAACAAAACATTAGAATAGACAGAGCGACTCTGAGAATAGAAGGAGCGACTGAGTCGAAGTCCCCTCCCCATCCCCGGGAAACCAGCGGTTGGAATTTCACCAGCAAGGTGGTAATCTTAGATTTATAGCTGCAGGGAGTTACTTTGCAGCGAATAAAGCCAAGGAGAAGGGGAAATCTGATTTGCGTTCCCAGGCTCCCTGCTTAGCGGGCCCCGAACACAGCCAGACAGCTACAATTACTTGCATTTTATTGATTCTCGGCTGTGGGCTTTGTGCCTCGAACAATGCTCCTAGGCAGATGGCACGGCGGACTCCTTTCCATCTGCACCGCTCTGCCAACGGAGGCTTTAAGGAAAGCCCCGACTCCTGCGTTTTTTCCCTCTCTTACATAAATCTTGAGTCATTTCTCTGAAGGCTTCAGAGATTCTGGCTTCTGCTGGGACTCTCACGAAGCTTCAGGCCAACATTTCCAGCATCTAGATTTTATCTGGGCAAAGGGAACTTGCAACGGTGGTGCAGTGCATTACAGCGTTCAAGTCAGAGCATTGAACGGTGCAGGGTGCAGTGGTTTAAAGTGTTGGAGTAGAATCTGGAAAACTCGGGTTTCGAAGCCTCACTCTGCCTTGGAAGCTTGCTGGGTGACCTTGGGGCAGTCACACACTTTCCACCTAGCCTACCTCGCAGGGTTGTTCTGGGGATAAAATGGAGGAGAGGAGAATGATGTAAACCTCTTTGGGTCCACACTGGGGAGGAAGGTGGGATATAAATACATTTTTTTTAAAAAAAGATAAATTAGGAGAGTAATCTCACGTAATCCATGGGGATGCTTCCAGAATTTTTCTCATCTGAATCTCTCTCCTGATTTTGGAGGCAAAATGACCTGGTCTCGTACCAGCCCATGAACTTGACTGTTCTTTTGTCACTTCTGAATTTTCCTGAGCACAGCATATGCTCAATTTGGTGCAGACTTTGATTCCTTCCTGCCGATTTCACCTTTCCTACCCTTTGGATTATTTAAATTATTTAAATTCAGGCAGTGGGTGATGGGAAAGACCTCAGCCTGAGACCCTGGAGAGCCATGAAGTGGGGCTGTAGCTCAGTGGCAGAGCCTCCGCTTGGCAGGCAGAAGGTCCCAGGTTCAATCCCCGGCATCTCCACTTAAACAGACCAGGCAGTAGGTGAAGGGAAAGGCCTCTGCCTGAGACTCCGGAGAGCAGCTGCCAGTCTGAGTAGACAATTCTGACCTTGATGGACTTCATGTGAGAGTTCCACTCAGGAGAGGGGTCGTGGCTCGGTGTTAGAGCATCTGCTTGGCATGCAGAAGGTCCCAGGTTCAATCCCCGGCATCTCCAGCTAAAAGGTCCAGACAGTAGGTGATGTGAAAGGCCTCAGCCCCAGACCACAGAGAGGCATGGAGAGGAGCTGTGGCTCAGTGGCAGAGGATCTGCTTGGCATGCACAATGTCCCAGGTTCAATACCTGAGCTCTCCGATCAAAAGGACTGGGCAGTAGGTAATGTGAAAGACCTCCCCTGAGACCCTTGAGAGCCTCTGCCAGTCTGAGTAGACAATCCTGACCTCGATGGACCATGTTTAGTAGAAGTCAGCTTCCTGGGGAGCCCCCTGGCTTCATGGCAGAAAGGTCCCAGGTTCAATCCCCGGCATCTCCAGTTAAAAGGACCAGGTTAAAAGGTGATGGGAAAGACCTCAGCCTGAGACCCTGGAGAGCCATGAAGTGGGGCCGTGGCTCAGTGGTAGAGCATCTGCTTGGCATGCAGAAGGTCCCAGGTTCAATTCCCAGCATCTCCAGTCTAAAAGGAGCAGGCAGGAGGTGATGGAGAAAACCTCTATCAGAACCTAGAGAGCGTCTGCCAGTCTGAGTAGACAATCCTGACCTTGATGGACCAAGTGTCTGGTTCAGTATAAGGCAGCCTCATGTGCCTGAAAGGACAGCAATAGAGAAGGCTATTGAATTTGCCAAAGGTCTAGCAGGGGAGGGGCTGTGGCTTGGTGGCAGAACATCTGCTTTGAATGCTCAAGATTCCAGGTCTGACCCCTGGCCTCTCCGGTTGAAAGGACCAAGTAATGGGAAGGACGTCTGCCTGAGACCTTGGAGAGCTTCTGCCAGCCGGAGTAGACAATACTGACCCTGAGAGACCAATGACTGATTCAGTATACAGCAGATTCTTGGGGAGGGGCCGTGGCTCAGTGGTAGAGCCTCTGCTTTGAACGCAGGTTCAAACCCCAGCATCTCCAGTTCAAAGAACCAGGTGGTGGATAATATGAAAGACTTCTGCCTGAGACTCCGGAGAGCTGCCGCCGGCCTGAGTAGACAATACTGACCCCAGGAGACCAATGGTCTCATTCAGTATAAGGTGGATTCTTGAGGAGGGACTGGGGCTCCGTGGCAAAGCCTCTGCTTGGCATGCAGAAGGTTCCTGGTTCAACCATGTCCAACAGCAGGTTCAACCATGTCCATATGTAACCATTCACAACCAAGTATCGATACCATCAGCACTACAAGCAGTATGGCAATACCAAAATCTCCAGTAAGGGTCAGGGTGAAGGTGACACGAAGGACCTCAGCCTGAGACCCTGGAGAGCTTTTGCCAGTAGAAGGTGACGTGAGCCACCTCGGCTTGAGACCGTAGAGAGGACCTACTGCCCATCCGAGTAAACACTGTTGACCTTGATGGACCAAGGCGTCTGACTCAATAGATGGAGCTTCCTACATGCATATGTTCAGTTCCATGACAAAATCCCACCACGTTGGATTTGAAGGCCATGCCTGATGTTGTAGCTATCAAGACGTACCTTCTGAGGAGCAGCTTAGGGTGGTTCTTGCTCTCCAGGTTCTTGTCGATGAGGTCGGCCAGCAGCTGCTTGAGGACGTCGGTGGCATACTCCAGCTTGCTCTGCAGCACGGTCATGATCAACGAGGCCACGTTGCCGCGGTCGCGCATGGAGAAGCTGCGCTGGGACTCCAGGGTGCGGATGAAGGACAGGAGGAAGACCTTGTTGTTGATGAGCTGGGCGAAGAGCTTCAGGCCTTTCTCCACCCGCTCCTGCCGATACCCGGGGACCTGCCAAAAGCACACAAACACACACGGAGGACGTGGTGGCCTGGAAGCGACATCCCCGGAAGTATCTCCGGATACCTGAAGGACTGCCTGTTTCCTGGCTACGCTGGCTCCCAGTGGAAGACCGAGTCAAGTTCAAGGTTATGGTATTGGCCTACAAGGCCTTGAGCGGTCAGGGACCGAAGTATCTACGGGACCGTCTCCTCCATTATTGTTGGAAATGTGTGGGTTGCAAGGCCTAGATTCCAGCCATTATAGGGTTAATCTGTTTTACCTTCTGTGCTACTGTTTAGATTGACCTGGAAGGAAACCTGGCTCAGAACCAATGTAAGCAAGGCCCCCCAGGAAACTGAGTGGAGGACCGTCTCCTCCATTATTGTTGGAAATGTGTGGGTTGCAAGGTCTAGATTCCAGCCATTATAGGGTTAATCTGTTTTACCTTCTGTGCTACTGTTTAGACTGACCTGGAAGGAAACCTGGCTCAGAACCAATGTAAGCAAGGCCCCCCGGGAAACTGAGTGACATTGATTGGTTAATGCAATCAGGTGACTTCCTTCTAGGGGTCAGGAAGAAGGAGGAACCTCCATTTTTGTGTGACCGTGTGTTCTGGGCTCTAAGCATGTGAAGAAGTAGCTCTAAATATCTCTTTGTTATTTTGTCGTTTCCTGCCAACCTAGCAGTTCGAAAGCAAGAAATTGCAAGTAGATAAATAGGTACCACTTCGGTGGGAAGGTAACGGCGTTCCGTGCGCCTCGGTGTTTAGTCATGCCGGCCACATGACCACGGAGACGTCTTCGGACAGCGCTGGCTGTTCGGCTTTGAAACGGAGATGAGCCCCGCAACCCTCGAGACGGATTTGACTGGCTTTCGAGCAAGGGAAACCTTTACCTTTACCTATGTGAACCCTTCCCCTTAGAAATAATGGTTTTTTTACACAGAAAGAAACGTCTCCTCTCCAGTGAAGCAAAGATCCATTGCATACTCTGAGTATTTAAGTAGTTTTGCCTAATTTTTACTACGATTGTGCCCTTGGAAGAGCGCTACACTTTCGTTACACTCTTCAGATAACAACGTGCCGGTGGTCCCTGGCCTTAAAGCTATCTGAGTGTCCTCAACTAGGAGCAGGGCCTTTTCGGTCCTGGCCCCAACCTAGTGGAACTCTCTGCCGAATGCCCTCAGGGCCCTGCAGGACCTTATATGCAATTCCGCAGGGCCTGTAAGGCAGAGATGGTCCCCCAGGCCTTTGGCTGAGGACAGCGATGGTTTTCCATCATAGCCCCAGCTGCTTTCCAGATCTGTTTTACCCTCTTCCCCCCCCCCACCTGCCCGCAAAGCAGCCAGCAGTCTAAAATGGGACACATTTGATATTCGCCATCTTTTTGTTTGAGATATCTCCTTCGTGGTTTAATCGTTTCATCTTGATGTTTTTATGAATGATGTATGTCACCCAGAACCCTGCACTGCAGGGATAGGGAGATAAACAAACTTCATAAATAAATAAATAAACATTTAAAAATATGGCCATCCCCATGTGTGCTACGTCAGCTAAGGGTTGCCAGTTCCGGGTTGGGAAATACCTGGAGATTTGGGGGGTGGAGCTTGAGGAATCATAGAATGTTAGAGTTGGAAGGGACCTTGCAGGTCATCCAGTCCAAGCCCCCGCACTCTGCAGGAGCACAGCCAAAAGCTAGCCCTGCCACATACCCAAACGATGGTCGTCCAGCCTCCGCTTGAAAACGTCCAGCGATGGAGCATCCCTCACCTCCCGAGGCAGACTGTTCCACTGCTCAACCACCCTTACAGTTAAGAAGTTTCTCCTGATATTTGGCCGGTCTCGACTCCCTTGTAATTTCCACCCACTAGATCTTGCAATCCGGAGCAAGAGAGAACAGATCTGCTCCATCTTCTACATGACAGGCCTTCAGATATTTGAAGACTGCAATCCTGTCCCCTCTAAGCCTTCTCTTTCCCAGGCTAAACAGACCCAGCTCTTTCAGCCTTTCCTCGTAAGACTTGGATTCCAACCCTCTCACCATCCTGGCTGCCCTCTTCTGGACACGCTCGAGCTTGTCAACATCCTTCCTCAAATGTGGTGCCCAAAACTGGACACAGGATTCCAGGTGAGGCCTGACCACAGCGGAATACAGCGGAACTCTATTCTATCACGTGTGCTACGGCAGTTAAGGGTTGCCAGTTCCAGGTTGGGAAATACCTGGCGATTTTGGGGGTGGAGCCTGAGGAGGGCGGGGTTTGGGGAGGGGAGGGACCTCAGTGGGGTAGAATGCCCAGGGGTCATTTTGTAGAGAAAGAGGTGCAGGAGCTCATTAGCATAACACATTAGCATAACTGATTTGCATATGCCAAGCCCCTTGACATCACCGGACGTGTGTGTGTCAGAAGGCAACACCCACCGCTCAGGCGTCACTGGACTGTTTTGGATTGCTAGCTATGGGGGGGGGGGGA
>NW_015164332.1:14610-27773 GCF_001447785.1 Gekko japonicus | reverse complement strand
AAAGAGGGAAGGAAAGAAGGAGCAGGGGGCGGGGCTTGATGCATGTGCCCGCCTCCTGGGCTCTTTACTGCCGGAGCTCCGCTCCTGTGCGTTCCTGCAGGAAATGACCCCTGAGAATGCCATAGAGAAAATGAACCCTTTGGAAGGTGGGCTCTGTGGCATTACACCCTACTGAAGTCCCTCCCCTCCCCAGTCACCACCCCTAAAATCTCCAGGTATTTCCCAACCCAGAGCTGGTGATCCTCCCACACATGAAGCAAAAACACAGAGCAGAAAAGAAATCGAGTGAGAGACACGATGCCCTCTTCCCTTTGGGATTTGGCCAGTGCGCTCTGCCTTGAATCCTGCCACACTCTCTCCCACCTCCGCGCGCGCACACACACACCTTGCTTCCCGATATTTCTCAGCAGGGGCTGCCGGCACTCCCCCCTCCCCTCTTTCCCAGCTCCAGCCCTCGGCTCCGCAAAAGAGACAGCCTGCCCTGCCAAACCCTTTTCTGCTACGAGTGCGAATGCCCGCTTGGGACCAGAGTTAAGATCGGCCGGACTCATTATTGCGGGTGATGTCATCCGGGCAGGCGCGCAGGGTGCTAAGCCGCAGAGCCGGGGGGAGGCACACACCCTGGCTTTTGTTAAGAGGGCTCCGTTCTAGAGGAGCTGCCGGTAATTGGTATGCAGGAGGGGAAAGGAGCTTGTGAAAGCAACAGCTTCGCCAGAGGTCACTCTGCCGAGCGCGCTCCGGTGACGAGGGCGTGCTGTGACCAGAGGCAGCCCAGAGGTCAAAGACAGTGGCGGGGCCTCTCACCGAGTTATGCAAAGATATAGGAAAAGCACGTTTGCAATGATGACAGGGCTGGAGTTCCCTCCCCAGAAAGACAGGCTGAAGTATTAGTGCTAGAGGGAATCTCCACATCCCAGAGCCAGGCGGCAACGTCAGGGGAAGGTCTTCGCCTCTGTGCCAGGTTGCTGGACCTCTAGAGGAACTGGCTGGCCACTGTGTGAGACGGGATGCTGGACTAGATGGACCGCTGGTCTGATCCAGCAGGGCTCTTCTCATGTTCTTATGAAGGCCTCGGCCTCTCTGCCCTGTTGTTGGACCTCCAGAGGAACTGGTTGGCCACTGTGTGAGACAAGATGCTGGACTAGAATGGACCATTTGTCTGATCCAGCAGGGCTCTTCTCATGTTTTTAGGATGCTGGACGATGGACAACTGGTATGACCCAGCAGGGTTAGAATAATAGAATCTTGGAATCACAGAGTTGGAAGGGGCACTACAGGCCATCGAGTCCAACCCCCTGTTCAATGCAGGATCAACCTAGAGCATCCCCAACACGTGTGTGTCCAGACACTGCTTCAAGACTGCCAGGGAGGGGGGGCTCACCACCTCCCTAGGCAGTTGACTCTGCTGTGGCACAACTCTGACTGTATCCAGACAGTTCCTTCCCGCCCTTAATTTAAACCCCTTCTTGCGAGTCCTCTCCTCTGCTGCCAACAGGCACTGCTCCCTGACCTCATGACTAGAATGGACCCCTGATCTGATCCAGTAGGGCTCTTCTCATGTTTTTAAGATGCTGGACTACATGGACAACTGGTATGACCCAGGAGGGTTAGAATAATAGAATCTTGGAATCACAGAGTTGGAAGGGGTCCTACAGGCCATCAACCCCCTGTTCAATGCAGGAGCAGCCTAGAGCATCCCCGACATGTGTGTGTCCAGACACTGCTTCAAGACTGCCAGGGAGGGGGGGCTCACCACCTCCCTAGGCAGTTGACTCTGCTGTGGCACAACTCTGACTGTATCCAGACAGTTCCTTCCCGCCCTTAATTTAAACCCCTTCTTGCGAGTCCTCTCCTCTGCTGCCAACAGGCACTGCTCCCTGACCTCATCTGAGTTACAGCCCTTCAGATACTCCAAGGGAGCCATCCTGTCCCCCATGAACCTCCTCTTCTCCAGACTGGACATCCCCAAGTCCCTCAGCCTTTCCTCGCAGGGCTTGGTCTCCAGGCCCCCGATCATCCTTGCCGCTCTCCTCTGCACCCGCTCCAGTCTGTCCGCATCCTTTTGGAAAGGAGGTTCCCCGAACTGCACACAATACTCCAGGTGCGGCCTGACCAATGCAGTGTATAGCGGATCATGATAGCAACCTCCCTTATTGTGAGTATTTCACGGTAATGTATATGAAGCATAAGAACATAAGAGGAGCCAATGTTGGATAAGGCCAATGGCCCATCCAGTCCAACACTCTGTCACACAGTGGCCAAAAATACCAGGTGCCCTCAGGAGGTCCACCAGCAGGGCCAGGACACTAGAGGCACTTTGAATACTTGGAAGGGCTTCACAAATGATGCATTGTTGTTGTTGTTGTTACTAATATTAACACTATTATTCTCATTAGGAATAAATAGGGAAACCACAAGATTCATTGCTGGCCATTAGTGCAGATTCCTTTTCTGAAAAGACTGGAACATTTCAAAGAGGACAGGTCTATTAGCTATGATAGCAAAATGGAGCATCCATATTCGGAGGGTATAACACCTCTGGCATCCAGATGTTGGGGGAAAGCCATAGCCGCTCCAGGGTTTCTGAAGGCATCTGGCTTTTTATGGCTGGAAATGAGATTGCTGGACTGGATAAACCTTTGGGTCTGGTCCAGCGAGGCACTTTGTGTGCATCTAGATGGCTAGAGATGGTCTTGCAGATACAGGCTCTTTTGAGCCTCCTTCCGATAGGATTCTGAATTGACCCTGAGCTTAGACTGGAGTAGAACTGCAAAGGATTGCACTGTGAGCGTGACCTTGAGCCAGTCTGTGTCTTCCAGACTAAGTCTATGTCTTCCAGAGCCAGTTTGGTGTAGTGGTTAGGAGCGCGGACTCTAATCTGGGAGAACCGGGTTTGATTCCCCACTCCTCCACTCGCAGCTGCAGGATGACCTTGGGCATGCCATAGTTCTGTCAGAGCTGCTCTCTCAAGGGCAGTCCTCGGGAGAGCTCTCTCAGCCCCACCTACCTCACAGGGTGTCTGTTGTGGGGAGGGGAAGGGAAAGGAGTTTGTAAGCCACTCTGTGACTCCGAGTGAAGGGCGGGGTATACATCCAATCTCCTCCTCTTCTTCTTCAACAGTCCTCAAAAGAGCTCTCTCAGCCCCACCTGCCTCACAGGGTGTCTGTTGTGGGGAGGGGAAGGGAAAGGAGTTTGTAAGCCGCTCTGAGACTACTGTGGGTAGTGAAGGGCGGGGAATAAATCCAACCTCCTCTCCTCCTCCTAACCTACTTCACAGGGTTAATGTGGGAGACAAAAAAAAAATGGAAGAAATGAGCCACGTATGGCTCTTTGGAGAAGGGTGATATAAAACTGAAAAGGGTCTTTTTTTAATTGTTTCATCAGCCCTAGTGTTCCCTCTAAGATGAGTTAGTGTGAGCCAGCTCACAGTTATTTTAGCCTCTGGATCACACGTTTTTGTCTTAGCTCAGGAAGGACGGCTCCAGAGCGAACTAATTTAGTCAACAGCCAAATTGCTCGCTCCCAACTTTAACGCCAGGAGCTCACAAAGTAGAATTTTGGCTCACAAGACTCCACAACTTAGAGGAAGCATTATTTACTGCCTTCCTGCTCTGCCTCTCCAGAGAAAAAGGCCCCGACTGTGCGCGCGATGATATCGAGATACCTCATGTTTTTAGTGACTACACAAGTGTTTCAGTGCACTGATAAAACACTGTGAGAAAAACCAATCACAATGCAGTGGGGCATAGCACTTTCCACCATGATTCTTTGTGCATGGTGTCTTTACTAATGTGCTGCCATATATTTGCCTAACGAGCAAAACTGCATGAGAAAAAATAATCTTATTCTTGGCACAATTTGGCTATATTGGATTTCATTAAAGGGCAATTCTACATGGGGGATTAGTTTCAGAGGGTTCGCTGTGTCGGTCATAGAATCACAGAATGTTAGAGTTGGAAGGGACCTTGCAGGTCATCTAGTCCAACCCCCTGCACTCTGCAGGAGCATAGCTGAGAGCTAGACCTACATATCTACAACATACCCGAAAGATGGTCGTCCAACCTCCGCTTGAAAACGTCCAGCGAAGGAGCATCCACCACCTGCCGAGGCAGACTGTTCCACTGCTCAACCACAGTTAGGAAGTTTCTCCTGATATTTAGCCGGTAATGACTCCCTTATAATTTCCACCCATAAGTCTTGCAATCCGGAGCAAGAGAGAAGAGATCTGCTCCACCTTCTACATGACAGCCCTTCAAATACTTGAAGACTGCCATCATGTCCCCTCTAAGCCTCCTCTTTCCCAGGCTAAACAGACCCAACTCTTTCAGCCTTTCCTCATAAGACTTGGATTCCAACCCTCTCACCATCCTGGTTGCCCTCTTCTGGACACGCTCAAGCTTGTTGACATCCTTCCTAAACTGTTGTGCCCAAAACTGGACACGGTACTCCAGGTGAGGCCTGACCATAGCAGAATAGAGCAGAACTACCACCTCCCGTGATCTGGACACAATGCTTCTGTTAATGCATCCCAAGATTGCATTCGCTTTCTTCACAGCCACATCGCACTGCAGGCTCATGTTTAGCTTGTGATCAACCAGAACACCTAGATCCCTTTCAAATGTGCTGCTGTCAAGCCAAGTCCCTCCCATTCTATATCTATGCCTGTGGTGGAAGAGCAAGATTCGAATCCAATAGCACCCTGGGGAGTATCAAGATTTTCAGGGTAGGAGATTTCGAGAGTCGAAGCTTCGTCAGGTTATCTGGCGAAGGGATCGTTGCCTTTTGAAAGCCTATCCCCTGAAAGCCTTGCTGACCTAAGAGTAGCAATTCTCTTACAAAGGAATTTCAAAGGGAGATTAGAAAGAGAGACTGCTGAATCGTGACTGGTAATGAAGCTCAAGAGAAGGTATTCTAGCCCTGACTAGGGGTCTGCAAAAAAAAAAACAAAAATAGGCCGATTCGGATTTGGCCGAATAGGGCAGAATCAATTTCGGCCAGCAGTAAGACTCCCACATGTCAGTTTCGTCAGTACAAGCCATTGAGGTGTCTTTCAGCCAGCCCAATGTCAATTTCAGCCCCATTATATCCTATGGGCCTTTGAAGTCAATGGCAAAAACATAGGGTATATCCTGGGGGCAGGAGGGGAGGCGATTTGAGGGAGAGACTCCAAACTCGCAGGGTAGCTGCTGGAGCCTCTCCCCAAGATACCCACTAAGTTTCAAAAACATTGGACCAGGGGGTATATCCCCTCCAGCCCCCAGAATATACTCTATGTTTTCACCATTGACTTCAATGGCCCATAGGATATAATGGGGCCGAATTGCAGCCGAATTTCGGCAGCAATTTCGGTGGCAAGCCGATTCAGATCAGAGAATCTGAATCGGCCCGCAGCAGGAGGCGGGGGCAGGCTTTACTCAGCCACCTCTCTGAATATCCTCCAGGCCCCCAGTAGGGGGTCAGTCACCAGAGGTTACCCCGCTGGCCAGGTAAGTCAACCTGGCAACCCTGGAAGCCCCCTTGTAAGAAGAGCAGTCAGCAGACGACTTCTTGGACAGGGTGCTCTCTGGGGTTGTCTTTTTGAGATCCCCTCTTACCTCCAGATCCCTCAGCACAGGGTGATCTTCGATGCCAGGGAAAAGCACCCTCATGGTGTACGTCCGGTAATCGAGGAAGGGGATCCCGGCTCCGTCTAAGTCACTCGTCAGCTCGTGAATGTCGGTCTGCAGTTCGGCGAAAGCTGTGATTTCGGGAGGAGGGAAGGAAGAAGAAGGCCGTAGAAGATTAAAAGCGAGTTTTTATCCAAGTGGACAAGCTACGAAAGGTTTGAAACTTGGTTTCCACAATCAGCCATGAAGATCACTGGATGAACGTAAAGAACAAGGTTTGAGTCCAGTGGCACCTTTAAGACCAACAATGTTTAACTCTGGGTATAAGTTTTCCTGTGCATGCACAAGCATGCATGCACACGAAATCTTATACCCAGAGCTAAACTTTGTTGGTCTTAAAGGTGCCACTGGACTCGAAGTGTGTTTTATTGCTTCAGACCAACATGACTACCCATCTGGATGAACATGACTATCTTTCTAGATGGTCTGGTTGGACTAGATGGTCTGCGGTTGGACTAGATGGTCTGTGGTTGGACTAGATGGTCTGTGGTTGAATTAGATGGTCAGTGGTTGGACTAGATGGTCTGGTTGGACTAGATGGTCTGCGGTTGGACTAGATGGTCTGTGGTTGGACTTGATGGACTCTATGATTCTATGATCATCTTGATAAGACCATTCTAACAGGATGACCTCAACTGACTCATGGCAACCCATCCATGGGGGGTTCCAGGCAAGAGATGAGCAGAGATAGTATGCCATGGCTTTCCTGTGTACAGCAACTCTGCTCTTCCTTGGTGGTCTCCCATCCAAGTACTGATAGCAGCCAGGGCTGTTTAGTTTTCAAGCTCAATGGGCTATTCGGGCTCCTAGATGCCAGATAGGTAAATAGGAAAAAGCCAGGCAAACACTTTCTCCCCAAAAACTTTGAATAGGCTACGATCATCCTGCATTCCCACATTTCATTTGGAAAAAACAAAAAAGTATATATACCTCTGCCAGGGCTCTTTTTGTAGCAGGAAGTCCTTTGCATATTAGTCGACACACCCCTAATGTAGCCAATTCTCCAAGAGCTTACAGAGCTTTTCTTACAGGGGGCTACTGTAAGCTCACGAAGGATTGGCTACATTACGGGTGTGTCGCCTAATATGCAAAGGACTTCCTGCTACAAAAAGAGCCCTGCCTCTACTCATGGAAAAGCCATAATGCCCATGCTTCACAAGTATTCTGCACCTCGGTTTGGTCCCTGACACCTGCAGTTATCAGATTCTATTTTGAGGTTCTGGATATCACCTACAAAGCCCCTAATGGAGTGAATTCCCATACCTGCAAGAGCACCTCTCCTGCTATGCCCTGGCACAACAGCTTTGTTCACTGGAGCTAAGCCTTCTGAAGGTACTGGCCTGTAGCTGTGTGGGGCACTGGGGGAACTGCCCCCTCTCTTAAAGGGATAGCCCCACAAGATTTTCTTCAAAAAATGATTTTAAAATCATTTTAAAAATATTTGGGTGCATTCGAATGCACATCCCTAGCCCTGACCTGGATAGCCCAGGTGAACCCGATCTCATCAGAACTCGGAAGCTAAGGAGGGTCGACTCTGGCAAGTACTTGGAAGAGAGACCTCCCTGGAATACCAGCAGTCAGGAGGCGGGGGCAGGCTTTACTCAGCCACCTCTCTGAATATCCTCCAGGCCCCCAGTAGGGGGTCAGTCACCCGAGGTTACCCCGCTGGCCAGGTAAGTCAACCTGGCAACCCTGGAAGCCCCCTTGTAAGAAGAGCAGTCAGCAGACGACTTCTTGGACAGGGTGCTCTCTGGGGTTGTCTTTTTGAGATCCCCTCTTACCTCCAGATCCCTCAGCACAGGGTGATCTTCGATGCCAGGGAAAAGCACCCTCATGGTGTACGTCCGGTAATCGAGGAAGGGGATCCCGGCTCCGTCTAAGTCACTCGTCAGCTCGTGAATGTCGGTCTGCAGTTCGGCGAAAGCTGTAATTTCGGGAGGAGGGAAGGAAGAAGAAGGCCGTAGATTAAAAGCGAGGTTTTATCCAAGTGGACAAGCTACGAAGGTTTGAAACTTGGTTTCCACAATCAGCCATGAAGATCAATGGATGAACGTAGAGGACAAGGTTTGAGTCCAGTGGCACCTTTAAGACCAACAGTGTTTAACTCTGGGTATAAGTTTTCATGTGCATGCACAAGAATCACTGCCCCGGACAGAGTGTCCCATCTATAACTGGTGGCTAAGAGCCAATGATGGACCTCTGCTCCATAAATTTTTTAATGATATCTGGGCTATCGAAAGAGGCACTTCTGCCTCCTTCCTCCAATGCATCTGTCCCTATCTTGAAAACAGAGGGATTCCTCCAGGCTGCTCTGACAGCTTCCACTCCTCCCTACCTTCCTTGCATTCCAAGGCCACGCGGGACTCCAGGTTGTCCATCTGCATCTGGAGCCGCTTGAGGGTGAGGTCGCTCTCCCGGGACTTGCGCTTGTAGGCGATCAGGACAGCCACGATGAAGATGATGAGTAGCCCTCCTGCCACGGCGATGCTGACGATGGCGGTGAGGCTAAGGGGGCTGTCGGGGGAGATGTACACCGTCCCGGGGGAGAACTCCATCCCTCCGACGCGAGCCTGCGGGAAGAGGAAAGAGTCGAGGGATCGGGTCGAGCTGAAGGCATCTGAGAAGGACTTGGCATGATGGCCAAAGGAGATCCACGTGTGTGAGCGTGTTCGCGTCATGTGCCATCAGGTTGCTTCCGGCTTCCAAGTGGGGTTGCTAACCTCCAGGCGGCTTATCACAAACCAAGAAGGGATCACAGGTATCCAACAGGAAAAACAACACACAAACACACACTGATATGAATACCATTTGAACACTGAAGGTTTCTAGCCGGGGAGAATAATAGGACTGGTTTGCTACTACCAGGGGTCATTTCCGGCGGGAGCACAAGGAGTCCAGGGGGCGGGCACATTCAACAGGCCCCGCCCCCTGCTCCCAGCAGCCCTCAGTCCATGAGGAGCAAGAAGCAGCCAGGTATGTTGCAGAGCCCCCCACCAGCCCGCCTTCAGGTACAAGCTCTCCCTCCTCTGTGAGGACAGATCTGCAAGTCCCGTCCCCCCCGCTACTAGCTAGCAATCCAAAACAGTCCAGTGGAGCCTGAGCAGTGGGTGTTGCCTTCGGACACTTCCATTTCCAGTATGCAAATAAGTTATTCGCATATGCTAATAAGTTATTTGCATATGCTAATAACTTATGCTAATGAGCTCCCGCTCCTCTTTTTCTATGAAATGACCCCTGGCTACTACTATAGTGTTCATGGAGAGAATCAGCCAGCAAAACTGAGGAGGCCTTTTGCACCTAGAGAGGATTGGCTTGCTCCCAATACAAACACTTATAATGGAGCCAGAAGACATTTTGAAGGAAAGAAAGAAGTTTACTCCTATTGATATATTGAACTGGATGTATTTATTTATTTTATTATATTTATACCCCGCCCTCCCCGCGAACGGGGTCAGGGCGGATGAAGCAGCTGACACCTCCTTACAATATTGGGTTACTCCTGAGGAAGACTGCTGTTGAAATGGGGCTTATAACCGGGTGCTCATTGAGAACGTTGGACTTCCCCCCCCCCTCAATATTGTGAAGTTGAGAACGTTGGACAATTTTTGTAATTTTATAAAGCTTAAAAAGCAATATGATTCTTACTAAACCTCCAGGTGGGGCCTGGAGGTCTCCCGGAATACTTCAAGAGAACAATCGTGTCCCCACCCTCCACCTCCTCTTCTCCAGACTGCAAATCCCCACACCCCCTTTCCTCGCAGGGCTTGGTGTTCTCCAGGCCCCTGATCGACCTCGTCGCTCTCCTCTGCACCCGCTCCATTCTGTCCACGCCCTTTTGGAAGGGAGGCCTCCAGAACTGCACACAGGACTCCAGGTGCCAATGCAGTGTACAGCATTTTAAAATGTTTTCAGTCAATCAGTCAACAAAACCTTTCTCCCAGCATCCTTGTATTTTCCAGTGAAGCTTTTGTCTTCTCACGATGTGACGAAAGCACGATAGCCTTAGTTTAATCATTTTAGCTTTGAGGGAGAATTCAGGTTTGAGATAGAATCATAGAGCTGGAAGGGACCTCCAGGGTCATCTAGTCCAACCCCCTGCACAACGCAGGAAATTCACAAATACCTCCCCCCTCCACACCCCCAGGGACTCCTGTTCCACACCCAGAAGATGACAGAAGTTGATCTAGAGCCCACTTCTTTGTCTTTTTGGCTATCCAGGGAATCCGGGTATGTGTGTGTGTGTGTGTGCGCGTCTCTCCATACACACAAAAGTACATTTCATTTTTAAACCAATCTGAACACAGTGGACCACAGGGATTGGGAATACTCCACCGCTGTGCCCGAGACTAGGAATCTGCACTATGCGGAGATTGCCTCTAGAAGTCACTGGGACCGATTTCCCACAAGCAGCTGCGCTGCCCTCACTCTTCCCTCCCCCCCCCATTGTATCCGTCAATTCCCCACTACTTGCTGCGCAGCTGCGTTTTGACATGCAGCTTCCCCCGATTTCCCCCGCGTCTTGTAGACCCTCATTTTTTTATTGGATTTTATAGGCCTATCTCGTACACATATACAAGGTCATCAACACACTTACATACATGCCATAGCTTTTTTCAATGCGTATTTTCCTTTGTTTTCCTGTCAACACAGAGTAACTACTCCACCATACCTTCAATAATGTCAATATCTTCAATAAATAATTTTATCCTTAAATTTGCTCTTGTTTTCCAATCTGTATTGTCTGCATACTCATGACTCAAATACCAATAATGTCTATTAGCTGTATGTATAAAAACTATTCTCAAAAATCAAATCTGCAGTTTTGACTCCTGTCTCATCTTCTGTGTTTTGCCCGTTCTGTGCACTCTATATAGGAGTTAAGATTTATAATTACTTTTTATTTCTCTTTACCATTTAACTCTATTAATTTTTACTCTGCCTTCTGAGGCTTTATCTCTGCTTTGCTCTCAACTTTACTCTTTCCATTAGAGGTGAATTTGTCATTAAACTTCCTCAGTCTCTCTCCACTAATGACTACCAAACCTTTTAGACCCTCATTTTTTGAGATCGAGAAGACGCGGGGGGAAATTGGGGGACGCTGCGGGTCAAAACGCGGCCGTGCAGCAAGGAGTGGGAAATTGACAAATACAGTTGGGGGGGGGGAGGGAAGAGCGAGGGCGGCACAGCTGATTGTAGGAAATCGGTCTGGGAGTCTGTGAACTCCCAGTGATGTTCAGGGGAGCCTCCCCCATTACCCTTCCAACTCCCCACGGCCGATCGCCTTGGCTCTGCTCTGCTCTAGGACCACGCCCGCTTACCATCACTTTGTGGCGTCCTATAAGATTCGGCGACTCGCACAGCAGCTGCACATCGGACACCGTGACCGCGCAGGGCTTCTCGCCCACCAGCACCGTGTAATTCAGCTTGGCATTCCCTCCTGTGACGGGCGGGATCAGGTTCTTCCCCTGGCACGGAGAGAAAGAAAACCATGACAGAGAGAACGTACATGTTTTTGGCCCCTTAAGTCGGAGCTGGCTTGCGGTGACCCTGGAAAGGTTTTCAAGGCGAGAGGTGAGCAGAGGGGTGGTTTTGACACTGCCTGCCTCCAGGTCACGACCCTGGACTTCCTGGGGGGTCTCCCATCCAAAGACTAGCCGGGGCCGACCCTGCTTAGCTTCTGAGATCTGACGAGGTCTATCCAGGTGAGGACACAAAAAGCTCTTGGTTGGGGGGGAAAGGCAATAAAAACACGTTTCAATGAAGCCACTGGCTCAACGTTTTGCAATTCAGTGGAAGGAGGAGGAGGAGGAGGTTGGATTTATACCCCACCCTTCACTGCCCGAAGGAGCCTCAGAGCGGCTTCCAATCTCTTTTCCCTTCCCCTCCCCACAACAGACACCCTGGGAGGGAGGTGGGGCTGAGAGAGCTCTTTCGAGGACTGCTCTTGAGAGAAGAAGAGATTGGATTTATACCCCGCCCTTCACTACCCAAAGGAGTCTCAGAGCGGCTCACAAACGCCTTTCCCTTCCCCTCCCCACAACAGACACCCTGGGAGGGAGGTGGGGCTGAGAGAGCTCTTTCGAGGACTGCTCTTGAGAGAAGAAGAGATTGGATTTATACCCCGCCCTTCACTACCCAAAGGAGTCTCAGAGCGACTTACAAACTCCTTTCCCTTCCCCTCCCCACAACAGACACCCTGTGAGACAGGTGAGGCTGAGAGAGCTCTTTTGAGAACTGCCCTTGAGAGAACAGCTCTGAAAGAACTTACGACTGACCCAAGGTCACACCGGCAACTGCATGTGGAGGAGCAGGGAATCAAACCCGGTTCTCCCAGATTAGAGTCCACGCTCCTAACCACTACACCAAACTGGCTCTCTTTGTGGTGGGCGTGGTGGAAAGTGCTATCGACTCACAGCTGACTTACAGCAACCCCGTTGGGTTTTCAAGGCAAGAGACGTTCAGAGGTGGCTTGCCCTTGCCTGCCTCTGTGTAGCGACCCTGGACTTCCTGGGCCGTCTCCCATCCAGGGCTTTTTTTTGTAGAAAAAGCCAAGCAGGAACTTATTAGCATAATAGGCCACACCCAATGGCAGAAATTTGTTAGCATTAGGCCACACCCCCATGTTGCCTCACCCACCTTTTGCTTCTTATTCTGTTTACTTTGTTGTCAAAACCCTGGGCTTTTTCTGTAGCAGGAACGTCTTTGCATGTTAGGCCACACACCCCGAATGTAGCCAATCCTGATGAGTTCCTGCTGTTGGGTGTGGCCTATTATGCTAATGAGTTCCTGCTGGGCGTGGCCAACTCAGGAGCCAGCCGGAACTCCGTTCCTGTGCGTTCCTGCCCAAAAATAGCCCTGCCCATCCAAATACAAACCAGGGTGGACCCTGCTTAGTTTCTATGAGCTGACGTGATCAGGCACGCCTGGGCCATCCAAGTCAGGGCGAGGACACCTTAGGCTGACGAAAGGCCCCCGCAGTGCCGAAGCATCATTTCGTCTTTCTAGCTGGAAGTCCTGTGCTTGACTTATTGAAATATTCCATGTCACTCGCACCCATCCAGACAATTCCCATCTGTTCTTTTCTCCCCAGAGCTCTGTCGGATGTCGTAACTCTGCAGGCAAGAAGGCCTGGGAGGGAAAGGGTTGCGCAAATAAAATCCAGGCTCGGTTGCTTTTTCTCTGATAAGAGAACCCTAAGATCACTTATCAAGGAGCCAGATTTCGCGTACTGATACTGAGGTTACGGGAACTGTGTTTCAATTAGGTTCTACATTGTAATCTTTTTACTTTGTATATTCTGTACGTAATTTTTTAAAATTATAACTACATGTATATGGGTTGGTCTAGTGACCGTAATGATAAATTCTGAAAGGGTTAAGAGAATTCTCTCACTGGCAGGGGGCACTTCCTGCAGGAGCGCACAGGAGCGGAGCTCCGGCAGTAAAGAGCCCAGGGGGCGGGAACATGCAACAAGCCCCACCCCCCCTCAGTCACAGC
>NW_015164332.1:1680-14442 GCF_001447785.1 Gekko japonicus | reverse complement strand
GCCCAATAGCTAGCAATCCAAAACAGTCCAGTGGAGCCTGAGCGGTGGGTATTATGCTAATGAGCTCCTGCACCTCTTCTTCTACGAAATGACCCCTGCTCACTGGGGTATACTTGGCAATTGGCCCTCCCCTCTCCTGTTAGCCTTTTTGGCCCTTGTTTTTGCCTTCTGTTTCATCTTATATAGGACCTCTCTCCTCCTCCTCTGCCTTGCCTGCGCTTGGAGCTGTAGCAAGTTCACCTTTTTGAAGTTCACAATGAGTTAAATGTACCTACACGGATTTGCAATGTAAGATGTCCTTCTATTTTTGTACGTAAAATTTCTTTCTCTTGTCACCAGTGGAGTCAGGTCATATTTGTAATTTGTTTAAATAGCATCTTCCCTTACCTGGGAAACTTGGAGGATCGGGGATAGAGCGTAAAGCCGCTGTGCTTCCAAGGGAACTGATTTTTGTTGGCTTTTTTTTTACATTTTTACATTTACCCCAGTAAGCTCATGGTGGTATACCTGATTCTCCCTTTCTCGTGGTATCCTCATAATGAACCCAAAGTCACCCCGCAAGATTCTTGGCAGAGTGGGGATTCGAACTTGGGACTCCCAGCTCCCAATCCAACACTCTAACCCCCAACACCAACAATGAGTAGAATCACATTGAGTATCATAACTGTGTGTTCATGTAGGATGATCCTTTTCCCATAAATGTGAAACTGGGAGAGGAAATGTGCAAATGAACACACAGGAAGCTGCTTTGTTCCATCAAAGTCAGCATTGTCTACTCAGACTGGCAATAGCTCTCCCAGGGTCTTTACGATCCCCTACTGCCTGGTCCTTTTAACTGGAGATGCCAGAGATTGAACCTGAGACTTTCTGCATGCCAAGCAGAAGCACTTCACTGAACTGCAGACCCACTTCATGGCTCTCCAGGGTCTCAGGCAGAGGTCTTCCATATCACCGACTGCCTGGTCCTTTTAACTGGAGATGCCAGGGATTGAATCTGGGACGTTCTGCACGCCAAGCAGATGCTCTGCCACTGAGCTACAGCCCCACTTCATGGCTCTCCAGGGTCTTAGGCAGAGGTCTTTCACATCACTTACTGCCTGGTCCTTTTAACGGGAGATGCTGGGGATTGAACCTGGGACCTTTTGCATGCCAAGCAGATGCTCTGCCACTGAGCTACAGCCCCACTTCATGGCTCTCCAGGATCTCAGGTGGAGGTCTTTTACATCCCCTACTGCCTCGTCCTTTTCAACTGGAGATGCCAGAGATTGAACCGGAGACTTTCTGCATGCCAAGCAGAGGCACTTCCACTGAGCTACAACCCCACTTCATGGTTCTCCAGGGTCTCAGGCAGAGGTCTTCCACATCACCTACTGCCTGGTCCTTTTCAACTGGAGATGCCAAAGTTAGAACCTGAGACTTTCTGCATGCCAAGCGGCAGAAGAAGAAGAGATTGGATTTATACCCCACCTTTCACTACCCAAAGGAGTCTCAGAGTGGTTTACAGTCTCCTTTCCCTTCCCCTCCCCACAACAGACACCCTGTGAGGGAGGCGGGGCTGAGAGAGCTCTTTCAAGAACTGCCCTTGAAAGACAGTGGCCAAAAATACCAGGTGTCGTCAGGAGGTCCACATTTCTAATCCTGACCCCCTTCCATGGTAAACAGCATCATTTGTAATGAATGGGTTTGATAGCGTTGAAATGGAAAAATAAAGACCCTCCATCTATAAATGTTTGGTTATATAAAGTCTGGAACTATTTTATATATGAAACTATTTCTATTTACAACACCACAGATCAAAATGAATGTGAACTACTTAATCCCACTGGGAAATGGTATCCCATTATTGACAAACTTACCTTTGAAAATTTTGAATGGAAAACCATCTATAACGCAAAATATAAACTGTTATTGCTTGGCTGAAACATTGTATGACTTTTAAAGCCTTTCTGTTTGTATAGTTTGATTCAAAGTTACATTTGAAAGTGTTTGTCTTATGTATAGAAAACCTGTGATTTAGTGTTTGTACTATGGTGTACTTTAATGTTAAAACTAATAAAAATGTTTTGGTTAAAAAAAAAAGTGTCAAAGTGTTTTAGCATTTTATGGCTCCTCTTCCCATCTTTGTTTGCTGTTCTGAAGAACAACAAGAAGAGAAGCCATAACTCTCTTCTAGTTTTGTCTTTGTAAAGTAAGGATGTCGCCTATTTAGCTCCGTTGTTATTTTCATCCCAGTTACCCTTCCCCATGCTAGAATTGAGTAAAAACGTTATATTTTAATCACACATGGACTCTCAGTCTGAATTATTTTACTCAGGCTCTGCTGGGCTATATTATCTCTGCTAAATACCAATTTTTCAAATATCTCAATATCAAAAGCAACATAAACGCTACACCAAACTGGCTGGGAATTGAACCGTTGGACCTTCTGCATGCCAAGCAGATGCTCTACCACTGAGCCACAGTCCCTCCCAAATGACAGCGCGGACAGGGTTGACTTGAGAGCATTGCTCCTTCCTCCTGTTACCTTTATTATAACCGGCGTTCCTGGCTTCAGCTCCAAAACCCCAGGAGGGTTGAAAGCCTCAAAGACCGGATTCGGGTAGTAAGTGAAGTTAGTTTTGTTGAGGATCAGCAGGGCCTGGACGTTGTCCAAGATGAAGCCAAACTCATCGGGGCGCTCGGTGAGGTCGGACTGGTTGGTTGGGTCGATTGCCAGGGCGGGCGCTTGGCAGGTCATCTCCGTTTCATTCTGCACTTCGCACACCTAGAACAGACAATCGATAGGGGTTGGCGGCACAGGGCAGGAGGGTGATCAAAGCACTGGATCCCTAGAACCATCTGCTCAAAGTGGATCCCCGGATCCCCGGTGGATTATTTTCACAAGGTCTGAGATCCATTTCTAGATCTGAGTCCCCCTTAGAGACTGACAACATTTTCAGGGGACGTGCACTCAAGAGTCCCAGTTCCCTTCATCAGATACAAGGGGCCCAGGGACACTTGTCTATGGCAAAGGGGGCTTTGACTCTTGAAAACGTACACCTCGAAAAACCTTGTTGATCTCTAAGGTGCCACAGAACTCGAATCTAGCTCTTCCACTGCAGATGAACATCCTCGGAAATGAGTCTCTTCTGATTCTAAATTTGTGAATGGACAATTCGTAGGCACGAGCTCCCGAACACAGGGCCGTCAGAACCGTTATCCAGCGCCTGGCAAGACAGCTTACTTGTTTTACATTTCTGCACATGTCTTTTCCCCTAAAGAAACACTGAAAGCGAAGGATAATCCAACAGCCAAGACACTAATGGGAGGTTCTCAAAATCTCAAAACACAAATCCCTACTAAAAACGGCAATCGCAACCAAGCCTGTTTTGCTGATGGAAATGTTTGACATTCTGATTCGAACCCAGTAGCAGAGACCGACATGGTTTTGAAGCTGGGTCTACCAGTTCCTACCTCGACGCTGTAAGCACTACACCACACTGGCTCTCTGATGCTATTCTGATTTATAGGTAACACACATCTAAATAGAGAGAGAAATATATACTTTCACCAAAAAAGTAACCGCTAAACAATATAGAGCAATGGAACCTAGAAAACAGTTCGCAGCATGTCAAATGACACTGGGACAGAACATTCTCTCTGTGTGACGATTCTGACACTCTCCCTCCAAGATGCTTAGGGTCGCAAACATGGCTTTTCCCGCATTCGATCTTGGTTACCCAGTGAACTCAATGGCTGAGTACAGACTTGAACCCAGGTCTTCCATGCCCCAGGTGAAGAAGTACATAAGAGAACGTAAGAGAAGCCAATGTTGGATCAGGCCAATGGCCCATCCAGTCCAACACTCTGTGTCACACAGTGGCCAAAACCCAGGTGCCATCAGGAGGTCCACCAGCAGGGCCATAAGAACATAAGAGAAGCCATGTTGGATCAGGCCAGTGGTCCCTCCAGTCCAACCCTCTGTGTCATACAGTGGCCAAAACCGAGGCACCATCAGGAGGTCCACCAGTAGGGCCAGTACTCCAGAAGCCCTCCCACTGCTGCTCCCGAAGCACCAAGAAGACAGAGCATCACTGCCTCGGACATAAGAGCAGGGCCATAAGAACGTAAGAGAAGCCAATGTTGGATCAGGCCAATGGCCCATCCAGTCCAACACTCTGTGTCACACAGTAGCCAAAAACCAGGTGCCGTCAGGAGGTCCACCAGCAGGGCCATAAGAACATAAGAGAAGCCAATGTTGGATCAGGCCAGTGGCCCCTCCAGTCCAACACTCTGTGTCACACAGTGGCCAATACCCAAGAACATAAGAGAAGCCATGTTGGATCAGGCCAATGGCCCCTCCAGTCCAACCCTCTGTGTCATACAGTGGCCAAAACCCAGGTGCCATCAGGAGGTCCACCAGCAGGGCCATAAGAACATAAGAGAAGCCAATGTTGGATGAGGCCAATGGCCCATCCAGTCCAACACTCTGTTTCACACAGTAGCCAAAAACCAGGTGCCGTCAGGAGGTCCACCAGCAGGGCCATAAGAACATAAGAGAAGCCAATGTTGGATCAGGACAACGGCCCATCCAGTCCAACACTCTGTGTCACACAGTGGCCAAAACCCAGGTGCCATCAGGAGGTCCACCAGCAGGGCCAGAACTCCAGAAGCCCTCCCACTGTGGCCCCCAGGCACCAAGAATACAGAGCATCACTGCCCCGGACATAAGAAGATAAGAGAAGCCATGTTGGATCAGGCCAATGGTCCACCCAGTCCAACACTCTGTGCCACGCAGGGCCAAAAATACCAGGTGCCGTCAGGAGGTCTTCTGTACTCTGAGCACTGCACCATACTAACTCATGATCAATGGCGGAGAGCCAATGGAAAGCATGAGCTGGCCAAACAGAAAACGTGGCAGGAATTTTTAATTCACAAGAAGTTGCCTTCTATTGAATCAGACCCTCGGTCCATCAGGGTCAGTATTGTCTACTCAGACCAGCATCTTCTATCTAGGGTCTCAGGCTGAGGTCTTTCACATCACCTCCTCCCCCGGTTCCTTTTTAACTGGAGATGCCGGGGATCGAACCTGGGACCTTCCGCATGCCAAGCAGAGGCCCTTCCACTAAGCCACGGCCCCTCCCCAGTTTCAAAGAGCTGTTTAGACTTCTGATCCACTTCATTTAGGGGAACGTTGGGAGGTGATTCCACTGAGAATTTCCTTTGGTGTTGCTTGTTAGGACTGATCTAACAGAGGAAGTTGGGTTTACAAAGGGGTTGCATTATCTTCTTCTTTCCTGCCATTAGCTCTTTTTAATGGCAAAGAAAATGCCTTTGTTTTATTGTCCTATTATTGTGCATATCCGGGAAGGGGGGGGAGAGAAAACTACCTTCCCTCGTTGCCAAAAGAGCAAGATTATTGTTCTATATTTCAAAAGACGGATTATTTACTTGCTAATTAAAAAAAATAAGCATATCAGGCTGATAATGGCCTCTTTTGCCTGTGTTCGGGTTTTAAATGCCTCCGAATCTGCGACAATTGATGTGCCGAACTGACATCCAAACTGCAGCTTCCCTCGAAACGTTCTTTCAGAAATGGCCATGTATAAACCGATGGTGCGACCTCATTTGGAGTACTGTGTACAGTTCCAGTCACCACAACTCAAAAAGGATATTCTAGCATTGGAAAAAGTGCAGAAAAGGGCAACTAGGTTGATAAAAGGGTTGGAACACTTTCCCTATGAAGAAAGGTTAAAGTGCTTGGGACTCTTTAGCTCGGAGAAACGACGGCTGAGGGGTGACACGATCGAGGTTTACAAGATTATGCATGGGACAGAGGAGGTAGAGAAAGCAGTCCTTTTCTCCCTTTCTCACAAGACAAGAACCCGTGGGCACTCCATGAAATTGCTAAGCGGTCGGGTTAGAACGGATAAAAGGAAGTACCTCTGCACCCAAAGAGTGATTAACACATGGAACTCACTGCCACAGGAGGTGGCAGCGGGTACAAGCATGGACGGCTTCAAGAGGGAATTGGATAAACATATGGAGCAGAGGTCCACCAGTGGCTATTAGCCACAAGGCAGCGGCTACAAGCATGGACGGCTTCAAGAGGGAATTAGATAAGCATATGGAGCAGAAGTCCATCAGTGGCTATTAGCCACAAGGTATAGATAGGAACGGTCTGGAGGAAGGGATGCTCTGTATTCTTGGTGCTTGGGGGGGAGCAACAGTGGGAGAATTTGGCTTACAAACAAAAATTACATTAAAAACATAATCTACGACTAAAACAATTCTAAAACCATAATAAAGTGCTAGTGATCATTGTTATCCATAAACGGTAGCAGCCATCATTCAGCCATGTCAAATGCTGCCGTTAAGTCTAATAATAACATCCAGGAGCACTCCCAGACTCCTAACCTCTGACATTGGCACGAGTAGCGCCGCATTGAAGGTCGGGAGCGGGATCCCTACCCTTGGACCGCTCCGACTCAGGCACAGGACCATCTGATTCAATTTCATCCGGCTCAGCCTAAGCCAACCAGCCACGGCAAGAGGGCGCATATAGATGTTAAAAAGCATTGGGGACAGCACTACCCCTTGGGGCACTCCACATTCCAGTGGGTGCCTTCGGGATAGCTGATCCCCCAGCGCCACTCTCTGTCCCCGGTCTTGGAGAAAGGAGACAAGCCACTGCAAGGCTAGTCCCTGAACTCCAATGTCGGCAAGGCAGTGGGTCAGTAGCTGATGGTCGACTGTATCGAACGCGGCCGACAGATCTAACAGCAGCAGCACTGCCGATCTGCCCCAATCCAGGCGCCTCCGAAGGTCGTCTCTGAGGGCGACCAGTGCTGTCTCCAACCCGTGGCCCGGGCGGAAGCGCACTGGAAGGGATCTAAAACAGAAGCGTCATCCAAAAGGCCCTGTAGTTGGAAACCGGCCGATAGTTGGCCAATTCAGCCGGATCCAGAGATGGCTTTTTCAAGAGAGGGCGTGCTACTGCCTCCTTAAGTGCCTCAGGGAACCGCCTCTCAGAGACCGGGTTGTCGTCAGACAGGCCTATACAGGCTATCCATCCTGGTCTATCTCTATGGAGGGTGAACTCTGTGCCATTGCAGCACACTGAGGTCCCTCCCCTTCCAAACCACACCCTCCCGAGGCTCCACCCACCAAAATCTCCAGGTATTTCTCACCCATGACTTGCATACCCTGCCAGCAGAAGATGCCGCTTGGCGTTATGCCCGCAGTGCAGCCCGACCCCGTAGACCCTGATCCCGGGGATTCTGCGCCCTCAACGTCCGAGGGTGAGCTCCCTTCACCCCTTGAAGCACCAGACCTAAGGAGGATGAGCACCAGTCAACAGGAGAGTTTACACCTGGAGCCGTGCCGGCAGAGCCAAGCACGAGCACCACACCTCCTGATTCCACCCCACCGGTGGCTTGTTTGCACGATGAGAGGCGGCGGGACATGGCAACCCGGCATAAGGAGGCGCGCATGCGAGGTCGGCGTCCTCTAAGCCCAGAGTACTGACCGAAGCCAGGACCCTGTTAGCGGCCGGTAATTGGCTAACAAGCGGAACGGGCTTTTTAGGCGGCTCTCTCAGATCCCCAACTCGTGCTGGCAACTAATCGCATAGACGAAACACTGCACCCCGGATCCTGTGTTCCTGTCTCTTGGTTTTCTATTGGACTTCCCGGCTCCTGACTTAGGCTTGCCTGACGTTATTTCCCCGGCTCCCCGACTTCACTGTGTACCCTGACTTTGACGAACGGCTTCGGAACTCTGCTTGCAATCTCTGGTAACCCTAGGCTGTTTTTCGACTTGGCATTCTGGACTCTGCTCTGCCTCATCTGGTGCCCTGACCCCGGACTGTGTTTTGGACTTTGCGTACCCTGCCTAGCCCGCCAGCGCAATCGTGACACTTGGTCCTCAGTAGGACTCCTTGTCTTAGAGGCATTTGCCGCCAAAAAATAAAGCACAGCAGTACAGAACTCGGGCCCTGGAAGCCCATCTCAGAACTGGCACCTCTAATAAGCCCAAAATGAGGAGACCTTCAGAAGCCAAGCTCCCGTTTTCGTGCCCGGCATCTTCCGTCTCGCCAGTGAAATAGGCCGAGCCACTCTCCATTAAGTCCCACGGCCGTTTGGCGAGGTGATCGTGTCGAGCTAAATCAGAAGTGACGTGACTCCGGCGGGCCTCCGAGAGGAGCCTGCCCGGCGGACGGGAGTCACCCGCCACAGGGCGAGACGGCTCACGAGACCGGCATGTAATGGCCATGCTTCTTAACGACCATGGCCAAGCGGGAGCCAGGGGATTTTTTGATATCGTATTAGCAAAGTGTCTGTCACTCGGAAGGCTTGGGGGTAGGGTTGTCAGGTCCCTAGGATTCACGGGTGGGGGGTTGAGGGGAACTTACCAGGAGCTAGAACAACATGAAGTGCCTACCTCACCCGGGGTGACGAAGAAATGCTGTGACCTGCCCTGAGCCCGTTTACGGGATGGGCGGGATATAAATGCGAAAAATAAATAAATAAATAAAGAAGAAGAAGAGGAGGAGGAGGAGGAGAAGATTGGATTTATACCCCGCCCTTTACTCAGAGTCTCCGAGCAGCTTACAACTCCCTCCCCTTCCCCTCCCCACAACAGACACCCTGAGAGGTAGGTGGGGCTGAGAGAGATCTTTCGAGGACTGCCCCTGAGAGAACAGCTCTGAGAGAACTACGGCTTGCCCAAGGTCATCCATTGGCTGCAAGTGGAGGAGCGGTGAATCAAACCTGGCTCTCCCAGATTAGAGTCCGCGCACTTAACCCCCACATGTCGATGTCATTGGGGGCGGCACTCTGGTTTTTGGGCCAAACTCTATGGTTTGAAGCTAATTCTACCATAGAGTTTGGCCCCAAAACCTGAGCATTGCCCCCCCTCAATATCACCAACATGCCTACACCACTTCCAGGTGACGTGGGCATGTCGCTTTTATTTCTGGCCTCTTGTCTGTTTTGGGGGGGGTAATTCTCCCCCACCGGCCAAGTGGCCGGCGCCGGGGGGGGATGACAGAAACCGGGGAATCCTCGTGTGCCAGGTACACCTGGCAACCCGAGCTGGGGGGGGGAAGAGCTTCTTTATGGCAGGGACACCTCACCCTCCCACACAAGAAGAAGAAGAGATTGGATTTATACTCCACCCTTCACTACCCAAGGGAGTCTCAGAGCGGCTTACAAACTCCTCTTCCTTCCCCTCCCCACCACAGACAGCCCGTGAGGGAGGTGGGGCTGAGAGAGCTCTGAGGGAACTGCTCTGGAGAGAACAGCCCTTCATGGGCTTCGACCCTCATATCTGTGAGACCGCCACCACTATGCTGGAGGAGTGGGGAATCAAACCCGGTTCTCCCAGATTAGAGTTTGTGCTCTTAACCACTACACCAAACTGGCTCTCAAGTGGGCGTGCCAGCTCCAGGCTGTGAAATACCTGCAGATTTGGGGGGGTGGAGCCTGAGGTGGGTGGGGTTTGGGGAGGGGAGGGACTTCAGTGGGCTACGATTTCATGGAGTCTGCTTACAGGGTTTTTTTATGAACGTAAAGTGAACATTTCCTTGAATCTTTGGCCTCCTTCTTGAGAAGTCTTGACTTTTGAAAGATCGGCTCTCTTTGTCCCACAGAACTTAATGGGCTGCAGCTGAGAATCCCGCCACCTCCAGTTGCAGTGAATTCCTAGAGGTTTTGGGGGGAGAGTGTTATGTATTGAGCCACCCCTGAAGGTGGACCTTGAACTGGGTGAGCTTGCTCCTCAAGAACAATAGCTGACCAGGATCCTGGAACTGACCAGTGAGCACATAAGAGAAGCCAATGTTAGATCAGGCCAATGGCCCATCTAGTCCAACACTCCGTCACACAGTGGCCATAAATACCAGGTGCCATCACGAGGTCCAGCAGTGAGGCCAGGACACTAGAAGCCCTCCCACTGTTGCCCTCTCCAAGCACCAACAATATAGTACATCCCTTGCCCCAGACCCAAAGTTCCTATCTATACCTTGCGGTGAATAGCCCCTGATGGACCTCTGCTCCATATGCTTATCCAGTTCCCTCTTGAAGCCGTCCATGCTTGTAGCTGCCACCACCTCCTGTGGCAGTGAATTCCAAGTGTTCATCGCTCTTTGGGTGAAGAAGGACTTCCTTTTATCTGTTCTAACCCGACTGCTCAGCAATTTCATGGAGTGCCCACGAGTTCTTGTATTGTGAGAAAGGGAGAAAAGTACTTCTTTCTCGACCTGCTCTATCCCAGGCACAATCTTGTAAACCTCGATCCTGTCACCCCTCAGCCGTCGTTTCTCCAAGCTAAAGAGCCCTAAGCGCTTTAACCTTTCCTCATAGGGAAAGTGTTCCAACCCTTTTATCATCCTAGTTGCCCTTTTCTGCACTTTTTTCCAATTCTATATTATCCTTTCTGAGGTGTGGTGACCAGAACTGTACACAGTACTCCAAATGAGGACGTACCGTCGATTTATACAGGGGCATTATAGATAAGCAGTGTAATGTAAATAGCCTATCCTTGGGAGCCGGTGTGTGTGGGGTGTGGTGCTTGCATTCTTTATAAGCAGGGCTCAAACCCAGGTCGGTGTCCTTGTTGTGTTCCTGAAATCACTAAATAAACTAGAGCTGATCACTGCGATGCGTCCAGAACCGAGCATTTAACAGGAAGCCTGGGGAAGGCAGGGTTTGAGCAAGGGCGGGAGCTTAGTGGGATATAATGACATAAAATCTCCTCTCATTTTCTCCACAGGAATTGATCTCTCGTAGCCTGGAGATCAGTTGGAATTCCGGGAGATCTCCAGGCCCCACCTGGAGGCTGGCAACCCCACATTGACCTGTTTCCATTTCTGTGTTGCATCAGAGCATGGCAATGAGACGGGAGCTGACAACTAGTTTTATACGGGATTTGGGGCAGGTTTTGTTTTTTTTAAAATTCATCCGGGGGTTCCCAGCAATGTCCCCTCTAAGCCGAGTTAGTGTGAGCTAAAAAGGTAAAGGTAAAGGTTCCATTGCTCGAAAGCCCGTCGAGTCCGACTCTAGGGTTGCGGTGCTCATCTCCGTTTCCAAGCCGAAGAGCCAGCGCTGTCCGAAGACGTTTCCGTGGTCATGTGGCCGGCATGACTAAACACCAAGGCGCACAGAACGCTGTTCCCTTCCCACCGAAGTGGTACCTATTTATCTACTTGCAATGTCTTGCTTTCGAACTGCTAGGTTGGCAGGAGCTGGAACTAGGGACGGGAGCTCACTCCGTCATGCGGCAACCCGGGACTCGAACTGCTGAACTACTGACCTTCCACAGCCTGCAGTTCAGCGTCTTAACCACTTGAGCCACCGCAGCTCCATTAGTGTGAGCTAGCTCCCAGTTTTTCAGCCTCCGGCTCACACATTCTTGTCTTAGTTCCGGAAGGAGGGCTCCGGAGCAAACTAATTGATGCAGGAACCAAACTGCTCGCTCACAACTTTAATGCCAGTAGCTCACGAAGTAGGATTTTTGCTCACCAAGACTCCACACCTTAGAGGGAATATTGGCTTCCCAGCATTGTTACCCAAACGAAACCCAAGGGATGCCACCGGAAAAGCTCAAATTTAAGAACAGAATTTTTCCTTATGATTGAATACTGCCTAATTATACAAGGCAAACCAGGTGGATAGCAGGGAAAGAAAATGTACCGCGGAATAACATTTTTTAAAGTTATATTGATATTTTTTTAAAAAACCCTCCAAGCATTCCTTAATGATGCTTGTAACGGCTGACCCAATTCCAGATGGAATGGAGTGCAGTTCGCCTGTCACTCCATCCGACAAGACTGATGGACAGGAGATTTAGAACGGGGCGGGGGAAAAGGAAGACGTCTTCACCCAAAGCATAATGCGCTCATGGCATTCGCGGCCACGAGACGGAATGAGGGTCACTAGCGGAGGGGGATTTAAAAAGAACCAGCAGGGATCACATGATGATTATTCGCCATTCCTTCGAATAGCACAGTGGCCGGCCCTCGCTAATGATCACGGAAGCTAGCAACAAAAGTGAGATCCACAGATGAAGTGAATACAAAAAAAGGGGAAACTCCTCCGTATAATTAATAATCCAAAATTCTGGAGGTTTATAGAAAGGATTTTTCCTTTTTTCATATTCATGTGGAAGCAGCAAAACCAGTCTGCTCAGGTACAATGTACACATTTGGGGACTTGGTTCATGAACCCAAAGAAGAAAATGCACTCCTTAAAATGGGGCAATGAGGAGGAGGAGGAGATTGGATTTATACCCTGCCCTTCACTTGGGAGTCTCAGAGCGGCTCACAAATTCCTTTCCGTTCCCCTCCCTACAACAACAGACACCCTCTGAGGTAGGTGGGGCTGAGAGAGCTCTTTCAAGGACAGCTCTTGTCAGAACTATGGCTTGCCCAAGGTCACCCAGCAGCTGTGAGTGGAGGAGTGAGGAATCAAACCCAGTTCTCCCAGATTAGAGCCCGCGCATTTAACCACTACGCCCAAATGAGAAGCAAGCATGTGCTGGTGTGAGGGACTCAGCATACCTGGGCATTGGGGGGGGGTTTGCTACATCACTCTAAGGGCATATAGGTGTAGTTTGGTGTTGTGGTTAAGTGCGACGGACTCTAATCTGGGAGAACCGGGTTTGATTCCCCACTCCTCCACTTGCACCTGCTGATGTGACTTTGGGTCAGTCACAAGCTCTGGCACAGCTGTCCTTGAAAAAGAGCAGTTTCTGTCAGAGCTCTCTCAGCCCCACCCACCTCCC
>NW_015164332.1:0-1509 GCF_001447785.1 Gekko japonicus | reverse complement strand
TTGAATGGGAAACCTATCTTTGTCCTAATCTGGGATCTGCCCTCTGACCCCTCCGCTCCCCCTCTGTTCTCTCCCCACTCTTCCCATGGCCTTCTATGGAGACATGTGTCTTTGCAGGTCTCTCCTGTAGAGACAATGCCCTCATATTCCCACGCGCATGATGCCAGACAAGCTGGCCATTCGTGAAAGGGAAAGTACTCTTTAGATTAGGCTTATTGACTGCAACCTGAATGTGAACCGGATCGACTTGAATCAATGTAAATGGACCTTTTCCCCCACAATATACTTCTTGAGAGATTCATTTCCTGCACAAGAAGAAGATTGGATTCATACCCCGCCCTTCACTACCCAAGGGAGTCTCAGAGCGGCCTACAAACTCCTTCCCCTTCCCCTCCCCACAACCGACACCCTGTGAGGTAGGTGGGGCTGAGAGAGCTCTGACAGAAACTATGCTTTTTCAAGAAGAGCTCTTATCAGAACTATGGCTTGCCCAAGGTCATCCAGCCAGGTGCAAGTGGAGGAGTGGGGGATCAAACCCGGTTCTCCCAGATTAGAGTCCCCGCACACTTAACCACGACACCAGACTGATTCTGGAAGATTCTGTTGGAGTGATGGATATATCATCACTCTAAGTGTGAATAGGTGTTTATCTCCTTGAACGGGTTCTCTCTTTTTGTCTCAACTTGGGAGCTGCCCTCTGACCCTCTCCACTCTCCCTTTGTCCTCTCCCTCTCTCAACATGGCCTTCTCTGTGGGTCTCCCCTGTATAGAGACAGCACCCTCATACTCCCATACACCTGATGCCTGACAAGCTGGCCATTTGTGATAGGGAAAGGACTCTTCAGATTAGGCTTCTTTCTCTTCTTTTGACTGCAACCTGAAAGTGAACTGGATCTCCTTGAATAAATGTATGTTAACTTTTTTTGCAATATACTTCTTGGGAGATTTATTTACTGCATTCAGTATCTTGCTTCTACGACTGGGCAAAACTCTGCCATACAAATCAAATATCCCAACAGCATGTTCCGGGAGCGTATTGATTATTTTATTTATTTGTTTACTCCTTTTACGCCCCTGGTTCCTCCCCGATGGGGATTCGAAGTGGCTCATTCTCTCCTCCTCCGTCTTATCCTCGCAACAACCCTGTGAGGTAGGTGAGGCTGAGAGTACGCCACTTGCCCCAGCTCACCCGGCAAAATTCCACGGCAGAGGGGGGATTTGAACCCAAGTCTCCCCAGTCCTAGGCTGTGGTCACATGACACGCTTATCCCGATTTGTTTCCACTATAGATTTGACCGGGAATATTTTTCCCTGGGTTGGGATGACCACACATCCCTCCCTGAACTACTTGCATCACGCAACGAGTCTCCGGGGGCACTGCCCAGATAGCCAAGCCGCTGCTTGACTTTTTTTTTTTTAATTGGCTTTGCGTATGCACATATACACATGGCCGAATATAGAATGGGAGGGACTTGGCTAAACAGGAGCACATGTGAAAGGGATCTGGGT
>NW_015164331.1:90163-95626 GCF_001447785.1 Gekko japonicus | reverse complement strand
ATAGCCACCAGAGAATTCAATGGTCAAAATATGTATAAAGCCATGAGGGACATGGAATGTAGTGTGAAGGGGATCTGAAGCTAATGGAATGAAAAAGGTGGGTAGATTCATCTCAGGCATGTTTTTTTTTAAAGACATTATTTCCCAGATGGCTACTCAAGTTGTGTATTAAACTTAAAAAAAATAAACTCTTCCCAATGACTCATATGTCAACACTCACAGTTTATTGTCCCTCAAGGGGTAGGTGTTCTGTTAATGTTGCAGGATTTATCTATTTATTTACATCAATTCATTTGGGGGAAGATAGAAACATTATTGGTTTCTTTAGCTTAAATACACAGCTGGCCATGGTTATCTTAATGAAATATAACCTATAAAATCTGTTACAGAGGATATCAAAACTCATACACTAAGTATGATATTGTGTTAATTAGGAGGAAAATAAAAGTGCTGTTGATTGCTGAGCTTAAATACGGTGCTATAAAGCCACTGCTTTCGTAGTGAAACATATTCAAAACTGGCACAGTGTTTGAAGCATTCATCTGAGTCATCATCTTGGAACAAGCATTAATACTTGAGCAGATAAGGTAAGAAGAGATGGGTCCTAAGATGTACACAAATGATTAGTTGTAGCTCTAAAATCCTAAACCAACAGGTATCTCAATGAAGGGGGACATGATAGCTCTTTTTAAGTATTTTGAGGACTGTCACTTAGAGGAGGGCAGGGAGCTTTTCCTGTTGGCAGCAGAGGATAGGACTCGCAATAATGGGTTTAAATTAAGGGTGGGAAGGATCCAGCTGGATATCAGGGGAAACGTTTTGACAGTAACAGTTGTGCAACAATGGAACCAGCGGTGAGCTCCCCCTCACTAGGAGTCTTTAAGCAGCGTCTGGACAAAAACTTGTAAGGGATACTGTAAGCTGAGCCTGCATTGAACAGGGGGATGGACTAGAGGGCCTGCATGGCCTCTTCCAACTCTGTTAGTATATGATAAAAATGTTTGTTTGGGGGAGGAGCAGGGTTGTTGCCAAGACAGAAAACCAAAGATGGATCATTCAATGCATGGAACTCTGTAGTCTGTTCACAAATAACAGTGAATGCATGTATTTACATCTGTACTGTACTCCTGTTTGTAAGACAGAGCCAATGCACATTCACGTGACTAATGAAACTGGGGATCAGCTCCTGCAAAGCACTGTGGCTTCAATCACACATGCAGCCGTACACATGTTGAATGTAAGATGAGAATTTCTCCCCCCACGTATAAAGTAAGTAAGATGAGAAGTGGAATTCATGGCACTAATGCCAGGGATTGGTTTGCCTTGGCCCCCTAAAGGCAAGGAAGTCATGAGATCTTATTGAGTTGTTACTTTTGAAGCAGCTAATTAGGAGGTGTGGTCTGGCCTCATATATTCTGACCGCACCTCTATCATGTAGGGTTTTCTGCTGACTGCTGACCCACCCACCCTACCTTTAGCATCATATGATTAGCCAGTCACCTTCGGGACCAAGCAGGAATTTGTGGAGGGGGGTCCTCTGTTTTGCTATTGGAAGGGCCTTCTTTCACCTGTTTCACAATGCTGGGTAAGGGGCTTTAAATAGACTTATCTGTGGACAGTTTAGGCCATAACTAATTTGGCAGTGATACAGCAGGCTGATCATGAGAGGTACGGAAGTCTGGCAAGCCCAGTGAGGAGTGTTCCCTCTAAGCTGAATTAGTGAGAGTGAGCTCACAGTTTTTTAGACTATGGCTCACACATTTTTGTTTTAGCTCAGGAAGGATGGCTCCAGAACAAACTAATTTATGCAGTAGCCAAATTGCTTGCTCACAACTTTAATGCCAGTAGCTCACAAAGTAGAATTTTTGCTCACAAGACTCCACAGTTTAGAGGGAGCATTGCCCCTGAGGCTTCAGCAGTAAGGGAGGTTGGGTGTGGAATAGCACATCACTGGCCATGTGGCAGGGTGTGGCTGGGAAGGAATGCCCTTGTTGCTGAGCAACATCTGTGTGAACCCAGTAGTGCCCATTAACCACACCATGGGAAAGAGATGGCACTTGGGCCCCTTTTGGCACATTGTGGCTGAGTTCAGACTGGCAGTTTTGCCCAATATAGGCACATTACACAAACAGATTAACAGGGCTGGTTCACACAGCCTCAGCTTTCAGGCGTTCCCCAGCCGTACTCAACCCGTCCTATGACGATTCCCTACCATGTTAAAAAAAGTACCAGGTGAAAGCAGTAACAAACCCTGGAGAGCGTGTTGATCCCGCTTCCTGGAAGTGTGCATGCTAAAAGCTGCAAACAAGCTGCATTGCTGTACCTACACATCTATGCGCATAGGCGCATGTCGCCAAAGTGAAAAAACCCACTTACGGCCATGCCTCTGCCAGGGGTGGGCAAACAGTGCGAACGCTCCCTTGCGCCTCCTCCCGGGTATGCTCCTGCATCAGTAGGAGCAGTGCGACCGGAAATTCCTGGCACAACTTGGTCCGGGTCTTTTTGTCCAGCCTCCCTCACGCTTCATACTGTCAGTCTGTCGTCTGCCTGTTGTGGGCAGTGATAAACAAGGCCAGTGGAAGATGCAGGTCATGTTTGGAATCAGGGTGAGTCTGCCCAACAAAGGCTGCCATTGCCAGGCTGCCTAGCACAACCCACCCATTTAAATATTTTAGGATATTTAATGATATGATGTAGATCTACACAATTAATTAATTACTTGAATAAACTAATTATACCCAAGGTGGTTGTTTCATGTCTTCATTGGGGGAAAGGGTTGCCAGGGCAATTATCACACATGTAAAGGAAAAATCAAAAGTATACTGTACATAGATTTTACATGTGTTCACTGTAAGTTGATTAACTTGCCCTCGTCCCATGCAATGGTCCATATGTGACCCCTATGCATCAGTTATTTAAAAGAAAAACATCAGGAAGTTTAATACATGGAGGTCAGACTCTCTCATCTCCTTTGGTTCTTACTGAAATAATCCCAATGATTCCAATTTTCCTCAGAACTTTGCAGGTATTTTGCCTATGGGACACTTCCAGATTAATGTTAGGGTAATATTTTAGTGACAATGTTTGGTCTGTTTTTTCCCATATGTGTACACACAGTTGGACCCTGACTTGGATTGCAAGATAAGAATGGTCAGCTCTGGTTAATACTTGGAAAGGGGACCACCAATGTTCCCTCTAAGCTCCAGTGTTGTGATCAAAAATTCTACTTTGAGAGTTACAAAAAAAAAAAAAAAGCTAGTAGCATTAAAGTTGTGAGTGAGTTTACGTTAGACTATTGTATACATTAGTTTTTTAGATTATTTCCATAACCTTATAAAAATATCACAATTAAATATTTTAAACTATATTTAAACTATTTTTATAATAATTTAAACATAATAAGAAAACACAGTCAAGTAAAATTTCATTATGGAAAATATTGTCCTCTATGGGAGTAGACCAGGCCTCTGGAGAACAGGTCTACCCACTCCTTTCCACTCTATTGGCAGACCCGACCTCCAGATAACAGGTCTACCTGTCCCAGCCCCCTATATTGGTAGACCTGGCCTCAGACTGTCACTCTGCACTGACCCTTAGGAAACATACCAGGACTTCTGAGGGGAGGGTCACACTTGCAGTCTACTTTGTTTTTTGGATTTTTTAAAAGTGAAATATGACAAATTACAAAGGCAACAGTGGCTCAGAGAATAAGTTGCTGAGCTGCAGCCTGGAAGGTCTGTGGTTTGGCAGTTCGAACCCCTAGTGCCACATGACGGAGTGAGCTCCCGACTCTGGCCCCAGCTCCTGCCAACCTAGCTGTTGAAAGCAAGAAATTGCAAGTAGATAAATAGGTACCACATTGGTGGGAAGGTAACAGTGTTTCATGAGCCCTGTCATTTAGCCAAGCGGGCCACATGACCACTGAGAAGTTTTTGGATACCACTGGCTCTTCGGCTTGGAAACAGAGATGAGCACCGTGTTCTCTCAAGGACAGTTCTGGAAAGAGCTCTCTCAGACCCACTTACCTCACAGGGTGTCTGTTGTGGGGAGGGGAAGGGAAAGGAGTTTGTAAGCCGCTCTGAGACACCTTTGGGTAGTGAAGGGCGGGGTATAAATCCAATCTCTTCTCTTCTTCTTCTATTATTTGCCTTAATGGAGGGGCGTGGCATGAACCCTTGTCCCTTCCCTCTTGCAAGATTTAAAGGGCCCTTCAGCTGATTAGCAGGGAGGGAGAGGGGTGCATGCCACCCCTGCTTCTTCTCAAAAACATTTAAAAGATCCCTTTAAATGATTTTGGGAAGAGGGGGGGGGTTAATAAGCAGGGGGGCCTTTAAGGAAGGGGGCAGAGTGCCCAATAGCCCCACTGTAGCTACAGGCCAGAGTAGAACAGAGGTGGAACAATCACTGTCAGAACCCTGCTTACAAACTCCTTTCCCTTCCCCTCCCCACAACAGACACCCTGTGAGGTGGGTGGGGCTGAGAGAACTCTGACACAAACTGCTCTTTTTCAAGGACAGCTGTGCCAGAGCTTGTGACTGACCCAAGGTCACATCAGCAGGTGCAAGTGGAGGAGTGGGGAATCAAACCCGGTTCTCCCAGATTAGAGTCCACACACTTAACCACTACACCAAACTGGCTTTTGGGAATGCTTTTGGGAATGCTTTTGGGAAGACGTGGGGGGCTTTAGTAAGCAGGGGGGCCTTTAAGGAAGGGGGCAGAGTGCCCAATAGCCCCACTATAGCTACAGGCCAGAGTAGAACAGAGGTGGAACAATCACTGTCAGAACCCTGCCTAACCTAACAAACAGGAAGTTGCTTAAATGCGATCAACCCGCCTAAACTACTTATTTATTCAAATATTTATACCCCACTTTCCCCTGTCACTCAAGACAGCTTACAAATCATACTGAAAAGCATAACAGGTGTGCAAAGAATTCTATTTTTTTCCCCTGATTCCATCATAGCCTATGGAGACCATTATAGTCAATGAGTCCATTATAGTCAATGAGTCCACGGGGTCCAATTCTTTGGGCCACCGAAGGAGGTTACCCCATCCTCCATTGTTTCGAATGGAGGGAGAAATGCCTTAGTCTGAGCAGAAGGTAAATTCCCTGAGTTGTCCTCTGAAATGTTGTGTGCCAACACCCCCTAGCACAGCTTACTGAAAACTCTGGAGACCACCAAGAAATCTAGAGTTGTTCTGCCCAGGCAGGCAATGGCTAAACATTTCTTGCCTTGAAAACCCTACAGACTCACCATACGTTTGCTGTGACTTGATGAAACTTTCCTCCAGGCAAGGTAGGAATCACAAAGGAATGAATACCTTACAACCAGATGGTTTTGAAGTCAATGTGTGCCTGGAGTTTAAAAAGGAAACCAATGTCCTGAAGAAGTCACATTTTAGAGGAAATAACAGAAACATTATTGATTTCTTTATGATTTCTGCCAGAAGAGACATATATAT
>NW_015164331.1:73296-90131 GCF_001447785.1 Gekko japonicus | reverse complement strand
TATATATATATATATATATATATATATAAAAATTAATGTAATGTGTTTTTCATAGTTAAGCTGCACAGGAGGATATCAAAACTGATGTACTATTTTTAGCATGCATTTAGAGAAGTACACTAATACTGAAGGAGATAAGATGAGAAAAAAATGCAATACATTTTCTTAGTACTGAGTAATCTCTTCCAGAAAGTAGTCCTCAATCTGTCTTGTTTAATATAGCTCTTACAATAGAAGGAAATGTCTTCGCTGAAATTAATCTCTACATAAGAATTTTGTGGTTGGATGAAATATATCTGTGAGGTAAGTGGTTTGGCCACAAATCTTTTGCTTCCTTGCACAAATCATTAAAGGAGCTTCATTTGAAGTATTAATCATGCTGAGTGTTCAGTAGGGGCAAGCTGAGTTTGGGGGGGGGAGATCAAAAGAACAAATGGAAATGTCAGTCAGCCACTATGAGCTGCATTTTTCAAAGGAACTTTTGAGCATGGACAGTTTGGTTTACAAGGAAACTTTAAGTATGTGTATATTGTACTGAAATGTGTTTTATAATCTCTACTGTAATATAAATGCTTAATAATAATTATTGAATAGATTGCATAATAATATCAGGGTTGGTTTTTTGTTTACTTTGTTTACTTACAACGTGTCCCATGATCTCACATTTGTATAACCTCCAGGTGGGAGATGGAGTTTCCCTGGAATTAAAACTCATCTCCATACGACTGAGATCAGTTGCTAAGATTGCCAGCTCCAACTTGGGAAATTCCTGAAGATGTGAGGGTGATGCCTGCCGCGAGAAGGCTGGGTTTGGCAAAGGACTTAAGTAGGGTATAATGTCATAGAGTGCACCCTCCAAACATACTTTTTTTTTTCCTCCAGGGGAACTGATCTCTACTATTTTCCAGTACACAGATGGCAGCCCTAGTAAAAACCCATGTTCAAATACTGACACTGCCATAAAACTCACTGATGTCCTTGAAGCAGCCACTTCAAATTCTGTTAGCTTAGCCTTCTGGCATGACCACAGTGAGACCAAGAGATGAATGTGCATTGCCCAGAATTCTTCAGAAATGTCATAAATAGATCATATCCTGTGTCACTCTCTCTCCTAGGAAACATTGTGTGACCTGAAGATTAAACTATGCAAAAATCATTGCATTATGCCTGACTCGGAGATCAAGTGGACTTCTGGCTTCATCTACTCTCTTCCATGCCAGCACAGTGGATGTTCTGGGTCTATAAGCACAAGAGTTGGAGAAGGTGGTTGGGATAATAAATTACAAAACTTGTGTGTAACTAATGCCTATGTCTGCCAAATTCAGTTTATCATCAACCTCTCACATTGACCAGGACACTACAAGGAAGTAGATATCTCTCTTGCAATAATTTTAGTTATTATATTTATCTTTTCAATCAGACCTGATTTTGTTCCATGTATATAATGATTGAAAACCAGACTACGATTACAGAAGTCATCCTCCTGGGATTTGGGGACGTAAAGTTCCAGATTCTTCTCTTCCTGGCATTTCTCGTCATTTATATTGTGACTGTAATGGGAAATACTCTCATCTTTGGGCTTGTGGTCTTTGATAGGCACCTGTATACTCCCATGTACTTCTTCCTGGGGAACCTCTCCTTCTTAGAGGCTTGCTACTCCTCCAATCTATTTCCAAGGATGCTTTTGGCTCTCTTGACCGGGAACAGGATTATTTCCTTCAGTGGCTGCCTGACCCAGTGGTATATCTTTGCTTCCTTGGAAGCCACAGAATGTTGTTTGATGTGTGTGATGTCTTATGACCGGTATCTCGCAATCTGTAAACCACTCCATTATGCAACAACCATGACAACCCAGACTTGTATCCAGTTAGCGGCTGCATCTTGGATTAATGGCTTTTTCATTGCGTTTGTATTACTCATTCTGATGTTGCAGTTAACGTTTTGTGGCCCCAATACAATGGATCATTATTATTGTGACTATTTCCCACTCCTAAAAGTCTCCTGCAGTGATACTAGTTTGATTAAAATGGTAAGCATTGTTGTGGCGGCCATTTTTACACTCCCTCCTTTTCTTCTAACCTTGACATCCTATGTATATATCATAGCAGCCATCTTGAAAATCCCCTCCTCCACAGGGAGGAAAAAGGCCTTTTCCACTTGCTCTTCTCACTTGGTTGTGGTTTCTATTTTCTATGGGTCTCTAATGACTGTATATATGGTACCAGAGCAAGAAATGAAGGGGAACATGGGAATGTTTTCATCTCTCCTGTACACAGTGTTGCCCCCTTTGCTTAACCCTTTCATTTACAGCCTGAGAAACAAAGAGGTCAATGATGTACTGAGAAATATAGTTGGTAGGTTATGCCCTATGAAGAAGTTAGATAGAACTAATAACCACAAGCCCTTTTCAGATGTTACAGTGAATACATCTACATTTTGACTGTACATGCATACGTCTGTTTGTGAGAAAACACCAATGAGTGTTTACTGGACAAATGAAACAAAAGACAAGTTGCTGGATAAATGCAGGGCTTCGATCATATGTTCCGCTGTACCTGCATTCACTGTAACAAGAGAATTTCTCAACACACATAGAACAATCAAGTGTACATTGTACACAGATTGTATGGACATTCATTGTAACTTGTGAAGAAGTCTAAAAGTAATGTGTAACAAAACTGAGTGAATACTTTCCTCTGATGTTTTTACTTTGTGGAAAGATCCTTTTAATGAATACATTATGTATACTGATTGCTGCATTAAGCAGTGATTTTGTTCAAATATATATTTTTGCTACTAGGTTGATTTCAGAATAAACTTGATTCCCTAATGAAACACACATGCTCAAAAACTTTGGAATATTGTCATTTGAGAATGATAATAATACAAACAGCTATTCTATAGTGGTAAAATGATGTGTACATCTGTCTGTCCATCTGCCCATCTTTCTGTTGCAGGCATAACTCAGTAGAAAACAAAGCTAGGTCTTTCAAAATTGTCTACATGCTTTAGGATGCCTGTGGATGTTGCAATGGCAAAAATGGAGGGAAGTGATCCAGCAACAAAGAGCGACTTTTTAAAATCGCTAGATAAAAAGAGGGCCTGCAACTGGAAGACACTATGGTCTTTATATATGCAGATTTGCCTCCAGAAATCCTTGCAGCATGGAGACGGATGCTGGAGGTAGCAGTAAAACTAAAAAATAATGGTGTTAGGTTCCGTTGGTTGCCCTTAGGCCATATAATCGTGCCTCTTGATGGAAAAATTTACACAGCCATTGATGAGGCATCTGGTAAAAAGCTTTTAGCTGCATGTGTAAAATTGCAAGAGATCAGATAATAATTTGGAATTTCGGTTGTTTAGAGACAGTTGAAAACTTACAAAGATATGAAGCTCCCAGAAACGACCGCAAGGAGCAATTCAAAGAAAAAAGTGTTACATTTATGCATTTAATAATTTTGTAATAATATGGAATGTTTACTATGATTTGTAATTTAGTTTAAAATAAAACAGAGCCTTTTTCTAAAATGGTAAATAATAGATAGGGTTTATAGTGCTATGGGGTGAGAAGGCAATTAACTAATTCTAACTTCAAACAGTGGGAATAATGAGGAGGGAGGGGGTGCCCCCCATAAGACCTCTCACAGGAGGAATGAGAGGCAGCCCCATTTGGTTTTCCTTTTTAGGTGAAGGTGGATTTCCTGAAAAAGAAATCAGTCTGGAAGTATGTAATAGCAGTAAATGGAATAATGCCCAATGTATGTTATTATGTTGATATATGTATTGTAATTAATGTAGATATGGGGTGGGGGAACTGCGCAAACTGAATGGAATCATATTTAATGGGTGTGATAATAGGATTCTTTGTTAGAAATTAGAGATAACAGAAGTTAGTAGATTAGTTTGAGAGCACTTTCTATTATTAAGAATCTGGGGGGTGAGTAATATAATAGACTGATGGAAAATAAGGTCAATAACCTGTGTTCACTAGAGTGGACCATGAGTAATATAATAGACTGATGGAAAATAAGGTCAATAACCTGTGTTCACTAGAGTGGACCATGTGGATAATTGCTAAGACTCACCTCCCCCCCACCCTTATGTGCAACAGAAATGTAGATGTTCTGTCGGTGGCAGACAAAACTCATCAGAAAATAAAGCTAGCTGTCCTGGAGAAGGCTGGGCATGGGGAGGGCTGCACAGTCAGGATGCAAATGAGATGAGACGAAAGCACAAACCAGTACAGCATGATCAGAGTCCAGTTTAGGGTTGCCAGCCTCCAGGTGGGGCCTGGGGATCTCCCGTTATTGCAACTGATCTCCAGCTGACAGAGATCAGCTCCCCTGGGGAAAATGGCTGCTTTGGAGGGTGGACTCTATGGCATTTTACCATGCTGAGGCCCCTCCCCTCCTCAAACCCCACCCTCTCCTCGATCCACCCCCAAAGTCTCCAGGGATTTTCCTTATTTTTCTTAGCCTCCTCAATTATCTGTGACTTGAGGAAGATTTCTAAGTTATCTTTTTATACACACACACACAATCAGTTTGTTTATCATTTTTCCATTACAAAAACAAAAAGAAAAGAAAAAAATATACATGGTCTATAAAAATCACTTTTTTTGGAGTTTACATTAAACACTTTTTTCAATCCATTTGTTAATTTTTTGCCATCTCTTTTGAAACACATTTTCATCTTTCCCTGACAGTATCATATTTACTTTGTCCATTTCCTTTATTTCCAAGATTTTCATAATTAACTCTTCTCTATTTGGTATTTTATCAGTTTCCCAACACTTCACAATGAGGATTCTAGACATAGTAAGGATATATAGTATAATACATAGATCATCATGTTTAATCCCATCTGGTAATATATTAAGCAAATAGCCTTCTGGTAGTAACTGTAATTCTATATTGGTAATCTCTATTATTAATTGTTTTATATGGGACTTTCCAACCCAGACATGGCAACCCTAGTACAGTTGCTGAGTCATACATAGTGTAGAAATCTGAGCAGGTTCAGGGCAGGCCCAAAAGATGCGGTCCAGAGACAATCCAAAAGTCAAAGTCACAAGGCAGAGGCCGAGTCAGTGGTGACAAGGTCAGGAGTAATTTGATGCATTGTTTCCACAGCCTATCTCTCCCCCTCTATGCCCTTTATTGGATGCCCATCTCCCAGCAGGGTTGAATTATACAGCCATGTTGCCATTGCAACATCCATAGGCATCCTAAAGCATGTAGACAATTTTGAAAGACCTAGCTTTGTTTTCTACTGAGTTATGCCTGCAACGGCGATAGGCTTCCACAGCCTATCTCTCCTTCTCTATTCCCTTTATTGGATTCCCATCTCTTAGCTGGGTTGAATTATACAGCACTTCATGACAGATCCTCTGCCACCTATATTCCAGCAGTTCTGGAGACAAGGGAGGCAAGGTGGATGGCCCTGAGCCTGAAGAGCTGGAATGCTGTTGTCAGAGTTGTCACTTGGCTGGGTAGCAGTAGTTTCCTGTAGCAGGTTGTCAGTCATTGACTGTGAGTGAGGGTCTGCCTGTTCCTCTTCCCCAGAGTACTCTTTCTCTCCTGGGTTGGCAGAGCCTAGCTGATCCATGACATCAGGAGAATCCGGCCCGCAGGAGACAGCCCACGGCATGTCTCGGGGTGGCGCGTTTGCCTCCTCGTAAGGAGCTACAGTTAGAGGCTGCGGTTCACGGTTTGCTCCAAAAGTGGGAGCGGAGCCTGCGCAGCCTGAAAGGCTGGATCCTCTCTTCCCCCGTGCAGTTCGCCGCCTCGTGCTCGGGACTAGGAGCTCGGAGCACTGAGTGAGGCAGCTTACCTGGCCTTGTCTCTCGGGGCGAGCAGCTTGATCTTGGCTCCTGACTTGCGCGGCTGCTTGTTTTGGAGCCGTGTGAGGTCGGAGCGGAGAAGCGTAGGGCCGTTTTTTAAAGGGCCCGGGAGCCGTCTGGCGCGGCGGCGCCAAAGGAGACAGGCTTTTGGGGCTGGGTGCAGGTGCCGTGGCTAAGAAGCATCGGGCCGTCTTTTAAAGGACCCGGGAGCCGTCTGACACAGCGCGCCAAGTGCGATGGGCCACAGAACAGTGTGCCGGCAATAGGCTGGGCTGTTCGGGCTGAAGGTGTCGGGCCCATTTGGAGGTGCTGAGGGGCTGCTGCCTGTGTGGAGGCAGCCTATCTTTGAGCCATTATTCTTGCGGAGAAGCGTCGGGCCATCTTTCACCGCGCGGGAGCTTCAATTGGTTCGGCCCCATTTGCAGAGAGCATCGGACCCGTCTGTGGCCTGCTTCGAGGGGCCGCAGTGGGAGGCACAGCACAGGGCGGCGCTTAGCGGGCTGCTCCACCGAGTTCAAAAAGGATCTACATAATATCCCCCCCCCGGCCGCTTTTGGCTCCTGATCTCCTTCCTTCCCCTGTTGGTATAGGGCAGTTGGTGAGGCCGCGGGACCCCTAGTTGTTAGCCTTGGGAGGTTTCTGCCCCCCCTTTCTGCCACATCGGCGGCGGGAGAGGCGGGCCGTGTCGAGGCAAGCGCCAGCACCGTTGGGGCCAAGGAGCAGTCGGCTGCATTGGCGGCAGGAGAGGCGGGCCAAGGGACAGTTAGAGCCGGCACCGGACACCTGAGCGGGCGACGGGGCGAGGAAGCGGCAGCTGTTATTTGCTGGGCTGCGCTTGTGTTAGCGGGCCCAGCGGGCATTCGGCGATGGCTGGCCAGCCTGCTGCAGTTTGTCATCCTGGTTAATATAAGTCACAGACACACAAGGGGGTGGAATTTTTCCTGACACCAGCCGAGGCCCCTTGGGTGTGTAGTTCAGGCAGTTGGGGAGGCTGCCGGGGCCCCTGGTTCCCTTCCCTTGGAATTTAAAAGGGTGGAGGGATTAGGTGGTTAGTGTGCACATATTGGGCATAAGCCACTCTGTGGAGTCTTAAAGGGCCGAGTGTTTTGGTAGTGAAACCCCCCCCTGGATGACTTAAAACGCCTGTGTTGCCGAGTAGGGGCAGTCAGCCATTTTGAGTGGGTGCTCTGTGTTGGCCATTTTGACGTGGTCTTTCATTGGCCATATTGTGTGGGTGGTGTGACAGCCATATACACTGGTCATTTAGTTAAGTGTAAAGAATAAATTGGTATGGCATCCCGTAAAGGCCAGGGCCATTCGAAGGGCAAGGGGCCTGCGCCTAAAAGGCCTGCACCCACACCACAGGCCCCTAACACTGCTCCTTCCTCATCTGATGAAGAGGGGGAATGGGCCAAGCAACAACTAATTTTAGACAGGTTGGCTGCGCTAGAGCAAGCTCGGACAGAGGTCGTTAGAGCCCCTCCACTGGTGGTTGTCACTGTGGATCGTAGAAAGGAGAGCCGAGCTGAAAGGAAAAGGTTTAGGGAGGAAGTCATTAAACGGCTTTCTTTATTTGAATCCAGGTCTGGGGCTGTTATGCCTGCTGATGGGAGTGACAACAGAGCGTCTGGAGCGGTTGTAGGCGAGGCTGATTCTACGCCAGTGGAAGAGGTGGAACAAGTCCAGCCTGGTCCTAGTGGTACGTGGGATCCAGCACTGCAAATGAGCTTGATGTGGCCATGGGGGCCGTGGGGCCAAGGTGCTGGCTCTGGGGCATCGTCTGCCTCACAGGCCGGTGCTGCAAAAAGCTCTGGCGGTAATACACAGTCCTGGGCTTGGGGCCCTCCTGCACAGGCTATGCAGTCACCTTGGGGTTCAGTTCCGGCTGGTCTTTGGGGTAGTGTGGGGTGTACCCCCTCTTGGGTGAACCCTTACAATGCTGTGTCATCATCAGCAATGCCTTTCGGTGATACTGCCTTGCCTTTGGGCAATCACCTTTTATCCGCAACAAAGGAGAAAATTTGTAAAGGGTGAATTCATTGACCTCTTTAGCCTTCTCTACCGGGATTTAGAGAAGAAGGATAAAGAGGAGATGGATGTAAGGAGAAGGAGATACTAAGGAGAAAGAAGGTGGATAGGACCTGGGCCAACTGGCTGGCTGGATACTTAATTTATGCTGGCCTGTTGTCTAGGTCTCAGCCTTTGAGGTCTCCGGCACTGTTCCAGTATCTGGACATAATTTACAAGGCCTATACTGGCTACCTGGGACCGACATGGCTGAAATATGATGAGGAGTTCCGGATGAGGGCGGCTATGAATCCCATGCTTCCGTGGGATAGAATGCATCCTCATCTGTGGCTGCAGATTATGTCTACGCCCGACTTATCTGCTGTGGAGCATAGTGGGAACATAGTGCAGCACTTGCAGGGGGTTGATACTTCCCGTGGCCCTACGGGGCAGGCGGTTCCGCCCCACTTGCTCTGTGGTGAGTTTGGGGCCCGGGGGGGGGGGTATGTGATAGGAGGTCATGCTCATTCAGGCATGAATGCTTGTTATGTGGCGGACCCCACTCATTCTCTTCTTGTCCCCGGGGAAGGCCCCACAGGAACCAGCGTCAGAGTGGAGGGGGTGGTTCCTCATCTTCAGCTGGAAAAGGGGCCCAGTCCACTACTCCTGGCGGCCCTTGAAGACTGGCTGCAGGGATACACTAAGGAGGAGGACGGAGTTGCTTGTTAGACGACAGACGACAAGGTTACTTAGAAGGTTTCATGTTCGGTCGTTACTGTTTGCAATGTTATTCAGGGTGTTGGGTTCCGGAGTTCACTGTCGTTTCTTCCTAGGAGCTGTGTTTTGTGGCAGGAGATGGATTCTTACCTCCGGACATTGCTACGTCGTCTGGGCGGCTCATTGGGCCAATCAATCGGCCGTTGGCTTACAACTGGGTCTCAGCCAGTGGGCTACGGTTGAGTGGCGGGGGCGCCGAGGCTTTCGTTGGCCAGGCCTCCTCCCTCTTTTGTTTAAGGCCAGTTCAGCCTTGCCGCCTGATGTGTTGGGTATCCACCTGGGAGGTAACGACTTGGGACAGCGTAAAGCCAATGGGGAGTTTTATAAAATTTAAAGGATGGATTGGGCCACTACTTGCCTCACCCTCAGATTCAGCTTGATTTTCCGGACCTGTACAGAGGGGATGGAGTGAATCTTTCCGAGAGGGGACATAACATCTTCCCTCAGGATTTGTGGCAAGGGCTTAAGCTAATTTTAGGTGTTTGAGTGGGCGTAGGGGCCTAAGCAGAGGCTTGACCCTTGCGGTGGCAGAATTAGGTTGAAATAAAGTTCAGCGGCTCGTAAGCACCAATTAATCGTAAGCACCAATTAATAACCCCTGGGGGGGGTAGAGGGGTCTGCGGGATCAACCCTGCAGCTGTGCGGCCTGGGATGAGGCTTGCAGACTGCCTATGGGGGTGGCCATGACGGAGACTCAGCGCTGGCCGTGCGGTGGTGTTTGAGGGCTCCTGAAGGCGCATCCCAATCTTTGGCCCGGCTGGGTTTGCAAGCGACTTACAGTTGGCTCCAACCCGGGGCCGTGATGTCTTGCCATTTATACGGTTAAGGATGGTGGTCAAAGCGACTCCAGGCCTTGCCGTGCCTGGCCCGGCTGGGTTTGCAAGCGACTTACAGTTGGCTCCAACCCAGGGCCGTGGTGTCTTGCCATTTATATGGTTTAGGATGGTGGTCAGAGTGACTCCAGGCCTTGCCGTGCCGCTGACTTCATTTTTGCCCTTTGCCGTTAAGTTAATACATTAATAAAGTGGCCTTATTTCATCCAATCTTGTTGTCTGACTGTTTATTCTGTCTGGGGGGGGCAATAACATTAATGCAGGGTTTTTTGGTTTATTTTTAATGTCATGGACAGCTGGAGCTCAGATGCTAGGCTGCCAAGTCTAGGTGCAGTTGCACAACCAACTACTTTAGTGGGGGTTGTAAAATCAAACCCCTTTGTTCAATCAGCTTGAAACTTAGGGGGTATTTAGAATAAACACAAATTTAGAATAAACACAGATTTATCACTGATTCAGGCCCTTGTATACATTCCCCTTTGAAAATAATGGTCTTGAAATCCAGAACCCGGAAAAACGCATGCATTTGAAACCTGAACTGGGAATGTCCTACCCAAAAATTAGCAATTATGGTACAATCCCCCCCCCCAAGCCCAGATCTGAAATTATAACAATTTTTATACCTATCAACATCCTGAAGTTCATGACCATTTTGGTTCTTGTAGCTTTTGATTTGTATCTGGTTCAAAAACTAGCATTATGAATTTCACGAACCTCCACAAAAAAAAATATATAGCAGTTTGTGGGCAGTTCGTGGCAGATGCTATGTCACAAACCAACATGTGTGAACCACAAAACAAGCAAGGTTCATGATGAAATTAGGTTAGTGAGCCCATCCTTACTCATGCCTAATTTTGGGTCTTGTCGTTTCTGATTAATTATTTGCGGACATCTGCCACAACAAAGGACTGAAGGAAAGAAAACTGGCTTTCTGCGGCTTGTCTCCAAAGGTGATCAGGTGAGAGTGCTCTCTGCTCTTCCTTTTCAAGGGTCCACTTAGAAAGGAGAAATGACATTCCCCAGAAAACCATTAAAATCAATGATAAACTAGTGTATTCTTAGTTGCTGTAGATTTCCCGGATTGTGTGGCCGTGGTCTTGACATTGTAGAACCTGACGTTTCGCCAGTAGCTGTGACTGGCATCCTCAGAGGTATAACACAGAAAGATGGAGTACTCTCTGTGTCAAGGTGAGAAGAAAAAGGTAGGCAGGTCATTTATATCTACTCCAGAAGGTGGGGTAGGGCTGAGTCATTATCTTGCAGGGGTTTCCCAGGCTATGAACATGCTAATGGTGGGGTTTCCTGAGGAGGTTCTTTTGTAAATGGATTGTTTCCTGAGGAGGTTTCCTGTTTCCTGAGGACGTTCTTTTGTATGTGGATTGGCTGTTGAAATTCTAATCTTATCTGTATGTCAGGTCCCACAGCAACAACGGAGTACACACTTTGCAGGAAAGGTTATACTTTTATTGAAGCCATAGGAATAACAGGTTTGTTATGCGCATATAGGGATATAGTACATTCAAAGCAATAATGCCCAATGGGGGTGTTTCCTGTGCGCACCAAGAGGCACCAAGAGGCGCCAAGAGGCTTGAGAACCAACCGTCACCCAAAGCAAAACAGGTGCGAGCTTCCCACGGCCCATCCTGATTTAGTCAAAGCTAAAGGCAAGCAATCACCCCTGCTACTCCTCCTGTGGCTTTGAAAGATACATTGTGTGTTACAGCTGCAATTAAGCGCAAGGGAAGGAATACGTATGCGTGAAGATGAGAACAGGAAACCTTTTGGCAGCTTGCTGACATACTGCCCCTCGAAAATCACTTCCCACCTCCCAAAGCGAAGACCTCCCGGTCAGTCTGGGAGACCTCCCAGTTTCCCCGGAAACTCCCGGTGGAACTTGCGAATCAGTTGAGGGGCCCAAATATCCCCTACTTCCACCCACTCGAGGTGCTGGGGTCCAAAGTCTTTCCATTCCACTAAATAAAACAGTTTTCCATGTTTCAGTTTGGAGTCCAACAGCTTAGCAATTTCAAAATGCTTCTCTCCCTCCACCAGAATGGGTGGAGGAACCGGTCGGTCCCCCCGCCATGGGCATGTGCCATTGTGCTTTTTCAAGAAGCAGTTTTGGCGCTTCCTTTGATGTGCCCTGCCGTTCCACGCCTTCTACAACAGGACCGATCCGTTTCCCGACAGCTCTTGATCCTCACTGCTTGAGTCCCCTTCATCCTCTTCAGGGGAGGCCTGTAGTGCTTTTGCAAACTTCAGTTTCCCAGTTGGTTTCTTCACCGGAGTGTTGGGACGGGTCTTGCTTGTTTCAGCTTTCTCCCAGCACACTTGTTGCCCACAGTCAGGCGCGAAGTGCCCTCTTTCCCCGCATTTTAGACACAAACCTTGGCCCATTCGTTGCTCCCTCATGGCATCAGGTTGGTGGGGTGGTTTTATCTTCGGGGGGAGAGGGGTCGCTTTTCCCCCAGCCACTGCGATGTCCAGCTGTAACGTTTGCAGGTGATTCTTGGCACTCTATGCATCCACACCATTAGGGAAATGGGGTCTACAGACCTGAGTAAGGTTTCCCGAATTTCTGCGTTCAGGCCGACCCGGTACATCTTGGCTAGCACATTATCTGGCCAATTAGGTAACTTGGCCGCATGGAGTTTAAATTCAGCCGAATACTCCCGGAATGTTCTGCGACCTTGTTTCAAAGTGCGCAAAAATGCTCGTGCGTGCAGCCCCGCACTCCGATCTTTGAATTGGGCTCGCAGCACCCACATAAAAGCAAACATGTCTGTTAGTTCAAAGCCCCTGGCATTGTGCAGCCTTACATACCAGGCTGCGGCAGCCCCCCTGGGTCTTGCCGCCACCATGTCAATTCTACTGCTGTCATCTGGGAACAAGTGGCCCGAGCAGTCCACAAATTTTTGCACTCTCACCACAAAGTACGCGAGCTCTTCAGGATTGCTGTCAAACATGGCTTTGATCAGGTCTTTAGGTCGTGGTGCCATCTGTCCTCGTGGGCTGGCCGGCCTTGGTGCCAGAGGAGGGACATCCGGCGGTCTCGGAGCGGGAAGCGGTGGCTGCTGTCCGGATACCCCAGGCACCGGTACAGGTTGTCCCACCGGCACTGCAGCCACCGGTGGCCTCCATTCCAATGTGTCCTCAATCGATCGCATGACCAACTCAGGGATGGCTTGTATCATGTCTTCTAAAGTTTGCTGTAGCTGCTGCATGTTACAGTCAACTTCTTCCACTTGTTCCGTTAGTCCCTCTTCCGGGGACACCCAGCCACTCCGGGCCTTCGACCGATCCATCACCCACGGTTGAGCAATCGATTCGAACTGGGCTCCTAAGGGGGGGAGACCGGGACCCATTGACAATCCTCTGTTGTAGAGGCTGTCCCTCAAGGCTCCCCCCAAATGCGAGTATGACTCTCTCGTAGACTCCGTGTCAAACTGGCTCCAGCTTTGACTGGGTCAGCTGCTGTGCCCCGCTCGGTATCGGGAACCTTGAGGAGTCAGGAACAGGGACGCCATGGCCTTTTTCGGGATCGCCCCCCTCACCGGGATGTATGCCGGCGGCTGGGTAGACACCGGTACCGACGCCATGGTTGCCAGTGGGGTTTCCTCTTTGTCCGGCTCCCCGGGTTCCTCACCATTAGGGATAAGTAGGTTCCCCTCTCCGTCACTCATATCGAAGTTGATAGATGCGCTGAGATAGGGATGAAGGATTCCTAACAGAATGTCAGGTCCCACAGCAACAACGGAGTACACACTTTGCAGGAAAGGTTATACTTTTATTGAAGCCATAGATGCATGAACACGGACACTGTTAGGAATAACGGGTTTGCTATGCGCATATAGGGATATAGTACATTCAAAGCAATAATGCCCAATGGGGGTGGTTCTCGTGTGCGCCAAGAGGCTTGAGAACCAACCGTCACCCAAAGCAAAACAGGTACGAGCTTCCCATGGCCCATCCTGATTTAGTCAAAGATAAAACCAAGCAATCACCCCTGCTACTCCTCCTGTGCCTTTGAAATATACATTGTGCATTACAGCTGCAATTAAGCGCAAGGGAAGGAATGCGCATGCGTGAAGATTAGAACAGAAAACCTTTTGGCAGCTTGCTGACACTGTAGTGCTATTGTCAGATGTAGAGCCTTTTGTATTTTTCCGGACAGGTAACCATGCCCTATTTATTTTTAAACTCTCTTCTTTCCTGTAGAAATTCTGTTTATGTTTATGAATTTCAATGGCTTCCCTGTGTAATCTGACATGGCAATTGGAAGTGTTGTCCAGCCTTTCAGTGTCTTGGAACAGAATACAGTGTCCTGTTTGAGTTAGGCTATGTTCAGCCACGTCTTGGAATAAGATACAGTGTCCTGTTTGAGTTAGGCTATGTTCAGCCACTGCTGATTTTTCAGGTTGGCCAAGTCTGCAGTGTCTTTCATGTTCTTTTATTCTTGTCTGGATGCTACGTTGTGTGGTCCCGATGTAAACTTGTCCACAACTGCATGGTATGCGGTATACGCCTGCAGAAGTGAGGGGGTCTTTCTGTCTTTTGTATCTGAATATTGTTTGTAGGTTGTATTTTTTCATAAGTTTTCCCATCTGATCAGTGAGTCCTTTGATATATGGCAAAAACACTTTTCCTGTGGGATGCTGTTTTATCTCAGTTGTTTGTTTTACCTTTGGTTTAATCGCTCTTCTGATTTCATTTTTGGAGTAGCCATCTGCTTGGAGTGTTTGATTTAGATGATTTAGTTTGTCATTGAGAAAGTGTGGTTCATATATCCATCTTGCACGATCTACTAATGTTTGGATTATGCCTCTTTTTGTCGAGGGTGGTGATTGGAGTTTTTGTGTAAATAACGGTCTGTGTGAGTTGGTTTTCTGTAGACACTGTGACCTAATTGAAGGTTAGTCTTGCGGATGACCGTGATATCTAGAAAACATCAGATGTTTGAGAGCTGCAAGACATGAACAAATATTACACACAAGGTTTTATTGAAAAATATGCAATGTTGCTTTTTATTAAGGTTAAATCAGACTTCCAAAAATAAAAACAAAAGGGGTAAAAACAGATATTGATAAAATATTTGTTTGTCCAATGATGTTTGTTTGTTTGCTAATTATATCTATTTGTCTAAGAAAATGCATTTAAAGTTGCTTTCTTTCTATGCCCCCCCCCAGCTCAATCCTACCCATGGAGGGGAACACTGGCTGGGGAAGGGAAGACTGATTGGGGAGGCATGCTTCCCCTTCGCTTCCCCAGCTGCCCTGCCGGGAGCTGCACAACGTGTGTGAAAGAGCTGCAGTTTGGCCACCCCTGCCCGACATGCCTATACTCCTACATGCTTGGGACAGAACACTCCCGAGTCAGTATTCTAAATATTTTTACATGGGTGTGTTCTTTTTATTGTTTGTCAGTAATGCAGGCTTTTCCATATCCTCCTGCTAGTATTCACTTTGAAACATGGATGCCAGGCTCCATTAACACTCAGTACAGGGCTAACAGTTATTTGTTCATGGCTCCACAGGAAGCATTTCTTAGCAAACAAACAAGCAGCAGTTACCATGCCCTATTCCAGCTGTGTGTTCACTCCCAAAGCATTCTCCGCCAAACAGCTTCAAACAGTCAGGTGATGGCATCATCTTGTGACCCCCAGGAACAATATTTCCCTTGTATTTCTTCTTTCCCTCCCAACACCAAAGGGGGAAAAATCTATATAAGGAAAGGAATCAGAAGTTAAGAACAGATTGAGCAGAGCTGAGGCTGGCTTTCCAGGAGAGGCACAAAGCAAAGGAGGATAAGAATGTCGGGCAGCATTCCCTAACCAGACGAGCCAATAGCAGGACATCTCAGCACCAAAGTGTCCTGCCTTTGCATAGCACCTTGGCAAGTTATGTGCTAGCCATATGGAGCCTGCTTTCTATCAGCACTCTACCAGGCCCCATTACAAGGGAACCTGCCCTGAGAGAGTGGAGACTAATCATGGGGCAGGTACATTGACAGCTTTGGATACTTCAAAATGTTTGCTATACAAAGTTTAAGCATGGCTATGGAATGTGGGCAGCAATTAGAACTTGACATTAAGGTGCAGCTACACTGGACTTCTCCCAAGGGCTGCAGGTACGGCATGAGTACCTCTGATATCCTCAAACCGCAGGCACATTACCCTGCATCCACATCGATCTCCTTCCCATCTGCATGGCCATGAGGACCACAGTGAGGGTCTGTGTGAACCCACCGCCTACACAGCTTACAATGTTAACACAGGATTTTGCTGGACTCTGTGGTACTTCATTATTTGGGTTATTTTTCTCGTACGTCTGCATTGATCTTAAGGAACGAATAGAAGTTGGTCTGGGTCAGGAGGAGTAAGGAATTAAACCAATGGGGAGAAATAGAATGTACACGTGGGAGGCCTGTGAGACTCTCAGGGGGAATCCCATCTCTCCCCCCCCATCTCGACTCCAGGACCCACCACCCACTTGCAGCAATAGTGTCTGTATCTGGGAGCTGCTCCGAGCCCAGAATGGTTCCCAGTGCCTTCCACTGCCGCAGCCAGCCCCAGAGGCTCTCCTGGAGTCCTGCACCAGGCAGCCAGGCAGGGAGTGGCTCCCATAAGGCTAATCCAGCCTGGGCAGCCTGGAGCCTCTCCTGGCATCCACTGCAGTAGCATCCAGGCACCAAACTGCTCCTGGAGTCTGCTGCTTTGGCAGCCGCACCTGCAGCTGCTCCAACAAGGACTCCAGAACTTTCAACAGATTCGATGCATGCTTTCAGCACTTATATACATCCCCCTCTCGTCCCGATGGAGGCAGACGGATGTCTCTCAGTTGAAAGCACACTTGCCTTGTCAGCTTTGAATGCTCCCTATTGGTCTTTTGATGGCTGAGAAATCCCACCCACCCCAGCTTTTCAGCATGAAAGTCCATGGGTGGGGTTTTCTTTGCCAAGAGCATCTGAGAGCTTCCAAGCCGGGGCAAGAACCTCGGAGACTTCTGGGTCTGAACACATAACCTTCGAACTGAGGCACCCAAACCTCGAAGTGGCTAAAATCTGGGCTGAACTTTAGCTCGGCGTTTGGGTCTGTGCCCATCCCTAGTTACAACTAATGCATATCTGAAGAAATGTGAAATAAGAGCTAGAACAAAGACATACTGGGAATCACGAGTCCATGCTAGCAGGCTTCAAACATGAATTAAAATACTTCTTACCCAATGTCATGCAGTGGTTAGAGTGCTGGGTTAGGATCTGGAAGACCCAGGTTCAAATCTTGGTGACTGTGGGCCAGTCACTCCCTCTCAACCTAGTCTACCTTACAGGGTTGTGAGCATAAAATGGAGGAGAGGGATAACAATTTTGTAAGCTGCTTT
>NW_015164331.1:47830-70535 GCF_001447785.1 Gekko japonicus | reverse complement strand
GTTGCCCCCTTTGCTTAACCCTTTCATACACAGCCTGAGAAACAAAGAGGTCAATGATGCACTGAGAAATATAGTTGGTAGGTTATGCCCTATGAAGAAGTTAGATGGATCTAATTACCACAAGCCCTTTTCAGATGTTTCAGTGAACACATCTACATTTTGACTGTGTATGCGTACCTCTGTTTGTGAGAAAGAGCCAATGAGTGTTTACTGGACAAATGAAATAAAAGACTAGTTGCTGGATAAATGTATGGTTTCCATCACATGTTCAGCTGTACCTGCATTCACTGTAACAGGAGACTTACTCAACACACATAGAACAATCAAGGACACATTCTACACAGATTGTATGTACATGCACTGTAACTTGTGAGCAGGACTAAAAGTAATGTGTAAAAAAACTGAGTGATCACTTTCCTCTGCATTTTTTACTTTGTGGGATGATCTTTTTAAAGAATACATTTTGTATACTGATAGATGTATTAAACAGTGATTTTGTTCAAATATATATATTTGCTACTGAGTTGATTTCAGAATGAGCATGATTCACTTATTGAAATATCAGATAAAACAGACTCTCTTAAAAGACCTTACACTTGAAATTTGGAATATTGTCACTTGAGAATGATAATAATATAAACAGCTAATCCATAACAATTAAAACAACACATCCATCCATCTGTCTGTCCGTCCATCCATCTGTTTGTTGCACGCATAACTCAGTAGAAAACAAAGCTGGGTCTTTCAACGTTGTGCTTTAGGAATAATGTGGGTGTTGCAATGTCAAAAATGGAGGGAAGCAGGCTATGCTGGGTTGGATAATTGCCAGTCACCTCCCACCCACCACTATGTGCAATAAAGATGAATATGTTCTGTATGTGTCAGACAAAACTCATCAGAAAATAAAGCTAGCTAAATAAAGCTAAACAGACCCTCCGTTTCCTACATTCCAGCAGTTCTGGAGATAAGAGAGACAAGGTGGATGGTAGAGTGCTCTCTTGCTCTGAGCCTTGAGCCTGAACAGCTGGGATGCTATTGTCAGAACTGTCACTTGGCTGTGTAGCAGTCGTTTCCTGTAGCAGGTTGTCAGTCACTGACTGTGAGCTAGGGCCTGCCTGTTCCTCTTCCCCAGAGTACTCTGCCTCTCCAGGGTTGGCAGAGCCTAGCTGATCCACAACATCTGGAGTCTCAAAGTGGGCTACCAGATTCAGGGCAATGGTGGGACTTACAATCCCAAACATGAAGGGAATCAGAACATCCTGGCCCACATTAGCTTGAGAAATCCTGTACCCCAATGCTATTTGCATAAGCTAAGTTTGTTTGCAAAAGGTAGGAAAATAAACTTAATACAGTCAGATTTTGTTTTTTTTTGTTTTGAATGCCATGGACAGCTGGAGTTCAGATACTAGGCTGCCACATCACTTTTTAAGGAATCAAAAGAGAGGTGCAGCCAACTACTTTGGGGAGGTTGTAAAATCAAACCCCTTTGTTCAATCCACTTGAAACTTAGGGGGTGTTTAGGAAAAAAAATAGTGTTATCTATGTAAATATATGCTGCAAGCTCTTGTATCTGTTCCCTTTTGAGAATAATGGTCCTGAAATCCAGAACCCAGAAAACCACGTGTATTTGAAACCTGAACTGGTAATGTCCTACCCTAAAATTATCAATCATGGTACAAATTCCTCCCCCCAAGCCCAGATCTGAGATTATAATAATTTTTTTTCTTGGTTCACACCCCTACCCATCAACATCCTGAAGCTCATGACCAATTTCAGGTCTTGAAGCTTCTGATATTTGCATGTCTTGCTCAAAAACTGGCATCATAAACTTCACGAACCTCTGCAAAAAACATAGTGGTTTGTGGGCAATTCGTGGCAATTGCTATTTCATGAATCAACATATGTGAACCACAAAACAAGCAATGTTCATGATGAAATTAAGTTAGTGAGGCAGTTTGTGCCCATCCTTACTCATGCCCAATTTTGGGTCTTGTTGTTTCTGATTATTTGCGGAGGTTCGCCCCAGCAAAGGACTGAAGGAAAGAAAACTGGCTTTCTGTGGCTTGTCTCCAAAGGAGATCGCCTGAGAGTGCTCTCTGCTCTTCCCTTTCAAGGGTCCAATTAGAAAGGAGAAATGACATTCCCTGGAAAACCATTAAAATCAGTGGAAAACTTGTATACTTAGGTGGTTAGCAGCACCCAAAGATGAAAAACAATATAGATTAACCGGGTAGGGCTTTTCCGTAATACCTAAGAATACCAGATTTGTGTTACCATTTCCAGAAGATCATGGTAATGAAGTGAACCAGCAAGTTCCTGATATATCTTCAGCTCAGGAATTTCATAATGTGTACCCCTATTGATTGGATTTGCATTGCCAAAAATGAAGGTAAAACCTCTTCATCATTCCCAGTGAGGCAAAGTGATTTTAATGGTGATAGTAATTTCAGATTTATTTATTTATATTTATTTATACATTCAACTTTATATCCCGCTCGAACCCCTTGTCAGGGGGTCTCTGAGTGGCTTACAATTCGGTGCTAGTCACCATTTTTACTACCCTAACTATGGCCACATATATTTGTAAGGGGCAGGGAAACCTACCTGCACCCCTATGGTGGTGGTTGGTAGTTGGTCCTGTTGGTTCCGGCGGTTCCTCAGGCGGGGGGCCCTCCTCGGTGTCTGGCGTCTGGTGGCAACCTTCCTCTCTCGAGGCGCGCGGCTCCCGTCTCCTTCCGGTTTCAGCTGCGTCCTTTCCGGCTCCGCTGTGCCGGCTCTTGACGTCATCACGGCCTTCTCCTCGGCGGCGGTCGCTCGATGTTCTGCCTTATAGCCACCAGGGATCGCTCCTCTGGTTGCGCCCGCTCGCCGCCGCTCGCTCACTTGCTGCCGCCGCCATCTTCACGCCATCGAAACCGGAGCTGATGTCTCACTGCCGCCGTCGCCATCTATCTTCAACCACCACACAGGCAGGGTGCCCCCCACCCTACTAAGGGTGGGTACCCATTTATCTACTGGTCTTTTAGCAAGCATAACATAAGATATAGGCAGTTGTTCTGAGGATCTGCCATTGTGAATGGTCGCTTTTTTATGTATGTTCATGGTTTTCATGCAAATGTCACAAACTGTACCTCTGGCATTTTGTGGCCCTTTGACCACATTACTTACAATTTGTGGGAATGGGGGGGTATATGCATATCTGCTAACTTTAGACCCATTTCAAACCTGTTATGAACTGTGCTCTAATCATGAACGTTTATACTCCCCTTGAGGTTCTTTTTTGATGACAATCTTAATATTTCTATCAGTCACTGGAAAAGCTATTAAATATGCTCCCCTCAGAATTTCTCAGAAGTTTTGCCTGTAGAAAAACTCCCAAGTTTGGTTTGAATTTTCTTTCAATTGACATTCCCATGTCCAGGAGCAATGGCTGACGGACACCAGTCTCTTCAGTCCAATTGAGTTGGAACCAACCAGCTTTGCTGCTGCTGAAAAGGGAAGGAGGGGTTGAGATTGGCCACCAAACAAATCAGTGTATAAAAGCCATCAGGGACAGGGAATGTAGTGTGGAGGGGAACTGGAGGAGATTCATTTCAGCTGGGTGGATTGATGCCAGGTGTTTGTTTGTTTTTTAAATATTATTTCCCAGTTGTGTCTTGAGCTTTAAAAAAATAACCTGTTCCCAATGACTCATATGTTAACACTCAAGGGTAGGTGTTGTTTTTTTTTAATGGTGCAGGATTTATCTATTTATTTACATCAATTAATTAGGGGAAAGATACAATACTGGACATGGTTATCTTAATGAAATATAACCTATAAATCTGCTAGAAAGGATAGAAAAACTCATACACTAAATGTGCCATTCTGTTAGTTAAGGTAAGTGCCATTGACTGAGGAGCATAAAAACAATGTTAGAAAAGCCACTGTTATCATAATGAAACATATTAAAAACTGGCACACTGAGGCATACGGGAGTCATCATCTTGGGACAAGCAATAATACTCAAGGAGATGAGGTGAGAAGAAATGGGTCGGTATATTGCCTTGGCACTGAGTAATCTCCTCTGAAAAGCAAAGGTATCTCTCCTTCTAGTGTGCCTTGCTTAATATGCCTCTGCTTACTGTGTCTCTGTTTTGTCAGTTCTGTCTAGTTAAAAGAAGGAAGCACTTATAAACAAGAGACTGGCATTTCAAACAAGATGAAGAAAGAAAATCAGTATGTGGAGTTAATCTATGTATGAAGGATTTCTGGTTGCTTGAAATACAGGTACATTAATGTGGCCGCTTTGGAAATAATAACTAGGCTCAGTGTTGAGTTTTATGAAACTCAAACAACAAAGTCTGTATGTATGGATGAATGACCTTCAGATGGGGAAAAGAGCTGGGTCTTGCTTGCATAGCACTAAGGTCAGTGACAAAGCCAGTGATTTCAGTCCATTAATATTAGAAAGAACGCGTGATCTCGTAATTTGTGCTCGACTTGAGCTGGGAGACCTGAGATGAAACATCGGTTTAGCCATGAAGTCAGATGTTTGAACTGGGCAAACCAGTCCCAGCATAATATGTTTGAGGGTTCTGTTGAGGATATGGTATGATAGCTCTGAACCATGGAGGTAACCAAACTTCCTCAGAATCATTGTTCTCAAGTAATTTTTTAATAATACCATTGTCTAAGGTGCTCAAAGTAGTGTACATGGAATCCCCCCACTCCATTACATACTCACAACAACCCCAGTTTGACTCAAAGAGCTTCGTGGCTGAGTGGGGATTTGAACTTCATTTTTCCAGGCCCTGCTTTGCCACCCTAACCAATGCACCATAATCTTCCCCAGGTTACCAATGCATCACCATGTAACCCCATTAAGGCCTGTACCTTGATGGATATTACTGCACCACTGCGTAGATGGAGCTTCCTCAGCTGCAACAAGACTTATTTGGGCAGAGATAAGCTCTTCCTTCAGGATCATTAGACTGATGCCTTAAATTCTTTATCAAAGGTATTAATCTTTTTGTTTGTTTTGCTTTTCACTTTTTCAACAAGATCTGAATATCAGGACATCCTGATGTTAGGGAATGAAACAAGGATAACAGAATTCATCCTTCTGGGATTTCAAGACTTGGCTGATTTCCAGATTCTTCTCTTTCTGACATTTCTAGTGATTTACATTGTGGCCGTAACTGGAAACATTCTTATATTTGTGCTTGTTATATTTGATCAGCACCTTCATACTCCCATGTACTTCTTCTTGGGAAACATCTCCTTCCTGGAGTTTTGCTATACTGCCAGTATATTTCCAAGGATGCTCTCAGCTCTCTTGACTGGGAACAAAGTGATTTCTTTCAGCAGCTGCTTCACGCAGTGGTATATCTGTGCTACTTTGATAGTTACAGAATGCTGTTTACTCTGTGCCATGTCTTATGATAGGTATCTGGCAGTTTGCAAACCACTACACTATGTGACCATGATGAAGACCCAAACTTGTGTCCAGTTAGCAGCTACATCTTGGCTCAGTGGATTTACAGTGTTTTTGCCCTTACTCATTCTGATGTTGCAATTACATTTTTGTGGCCCCAGAGAAATGGATCATTACTTTTGTGACTATTCCCCAATCCTACATCTCTCCTGCAGTGATACCAGAATGCTGAAACAGTTGAGTTATATGGTGGCCGCCATGTTTGTGCTTTTTCCATTCCTTCTCATTGTAATATCCTATGTATACATTATCACTGCCATCTTCAAAATCCCCTCCACTACTGGGAGACAAAAGGTCTTTTCTACCTGTTCCTCTCACTTGACTGTCATTTCTATTTTCTACGGGTCTTTAATTGTTGTGTATATGTTGCCAAAGACTGAAGGGAAGGGAAGTACAGGAAAATTTTCCTCTCTTCTGTATATAGTGCTGCCCGCTCTGGCCAACCCTTTCATATATACCCTAAGAAACCAGGAGGTCAGAAAGGCTTTGAGAAATATTATTGGGAGGATTATACACTATAAACTCATTCCATAAAGCTAATGATTTCTTAAAATGTGTATTATTATTTATCTCAAGTACATTGATTCCAAAGCAATGTTTTCAAAATACTGACACAGCCGAGTTGAATTATACCAAACATATCTCATGCTTTAACTTATGGGGGGGACAAAAAAAACACTAAACCAAGTATTTTCCCTATGGAATAAATAGAGCAATCATTCTATTATTCCTATAGAATCACAGGGTTTGCTACAGCCAGCTTTTTCATTACATTGCAACTAATTTTCGTTTGTGTATACAGCAAGGGCGATTTCTCACTAGAGCTGCTTCGCAGCACAGCGCCGTTTGCCTTGACACCAACATTTCAATTTCACACCCGAAGCTCCGGGGCTGCATTTTGACTCAGGGCTTCGCCCGATTTCCTCCGCAGTTTCGTGATCCTGGTTTTTGAGGATCATGAAACTGCGGAGGAAATCGGGCGAAGTCCCGAGTCAAATGCAGCCCCACAGCCTCGGGTGTGAAATTGACATGTTTGTGTCAAGGCAAACGGCGCTGTGCTGCGAGGCAGCTCTAGTGAGAAATCGCCCCAAGTGTCCCACATGGGTTTTCTCCATGCAGGTTCCATGATCCCCTGCACAGTCTTATTGGGTAGTTAGAGAGGACCCCCTGCCTTTTTATCAACAAAAAGAGTTTCATAAAAAATATTTTCAAAAAACCAGGGGTCTAATGAAAATTCTGATCATCGGGGAGGGAGTTCTTACAAGACCTTTCAGTGTCTGTTTTCCACAGAAATGAGCATACTTCTTTTTTGGCTGCAAGATGAGGGGTTTTTCCAAGAAAAATACTGCCCTGTGGTGGATATACACACTGAATACATTGTATGGCAAGGAGCCAGTTGTGAATAATCATATCATTTTTGCCCTTTTTCATCTGTCACTTTGCTAGTAAGGCTGTGGCTTGCCAAAGCCAATTCCCAGCTAGCTGTGTGTTGTATTGTAGTGCATAGCTGAGCACAGAAAAGGAGTAGTATAACAGACAGACTGCTTCACCTAGAAAGATGTTGGATTCCTTCTTCCTTTGGTTCTCACGGCATAGTTATTTTCCTATATAAAAGTATTGAACTCCTCCCTCTGCTTGCTTAGCATTACAGACAGGATGCTGGCATCAACAATCTTAAGATCCTCACCCCTTTTGATCTAATTGTATTTATTCTTGCTACATCTGGCCACATGAAGAATTCTGTGATCTTGAATGCTTGCAAACTGTGTTGTGTCATGTTGTTTGCTTCTAATAAAGGTACTATGTAGACTGTCTTCTTGTTTTTGTATTGTGTTTCTGAAAGGGAAGTGATACACTAGTAATTCTACATTACTCCATTTAAAAAAATCATCCAATATCTGGCACGCTCATACCAAAACTTCATTTTTGGGTGGTCAGAGGGATCCATTCTTCTTTTTTCACTAGAAGAAGAGCTGGTTAAATACAGCACATGAAGTTCCATATTTGAGTGCTCATTCACAGATATCTGGCAGGCTTGTACCACATACAAGGATAGCTAGCTGAGGGGAGGAAAGGAGCAAAAAGAATTTGTGGCCCAAAATTTAACCCCCCAGTCCATCAAAATCACCTCCCATTACAGCTGCTTTTAATTTCGAGCTATTAGCCTTCACTGCTTCACTGTTCATGTATTTATGAAACAAACAGTTGCATCCGTATATCTTTTTGGTTCTGTGGCCAGCTATTTCATTAACATGGAGGTATTATACAACTTGATAGACATCACTCAGTTAACATATGAGGGAGATATCCAAGCTTAAAACAAATAACTATGTAACCATGCCTATATGCATTATTAGCACCAAACGTCAAAATGGGGTACATGTCAGTTTCTTTGGTTCAATCTCTCCTTTCTAAATACATTTCAGAGGTGGCCACAGAAGATTTGAAAAGTGTTCCCAGTTTCACTGTTCGTATTAAGTGTCAATGACATAATATCCCACTGTGCTAGAGCTGTCAAACTTCCATATTGCTCCTTTTAAAGAAAATTAAGAAGCCAAGGAATTGAATTAGGGAGAGTTGACAATCACATGGTCCTAAGATGTACAAAATACCCATGCACAAAGGATTGGTTGTAGTTTTAAAATCCTAAACAAACAGGTATCTCAGTTTTCTGTTTGTTTGTTCCTTTTTACCATGACACACCCATCTCCCTCTACTAGTCTTTGGGCCAAAACAAAGATGGATTGTTCAATGCATGGGACTCTGTATCCTGCTCACAAGTAACAGTAAACACATGTTTGTCCTACATGTACATGTGTACACCTGTTTGTAAGAAAGAGCCAATGCACATTCACTTGACTAATGAAACTGGGGATCACTACCTGGAAAGTGCTGTGGCTTCAATCACACGTGCAGCTGTACACATGTTGAATGTAACATGAGTAAGATGTGAAGTGGAATTCATGGCACTAGTGCCAGGGATTGGTTTGCCTTGGCCCCCTAAAGACAAGGAGGTCATGAGATCTTATTGAGTTGTTACATTTGAAGCAGCTAATTAGGAGGTGTGATCTGGCCTCATATATTCTGACCACACCTCCACCATGTAGGGTTTTCTGCTGGCTGCTGACCCACCCAGTCTCCCTTTAGCAGTCACCTCTGGGGCCAAGCAGGAGTTGAGGGGGGGTCCTCTGTTTGGCTATTGGAAGGGCCTTCTTTCACCTGCTTCATGATGCTGGGTAAGGGGTTTTATATAGGCCTGCTCTGTAGACAGCTTAGGACATAACTAGTTTGACAGTGAAGGGCAGGCTGATCATGGTAGTTAGGAAAGGATCCCACTAGATCCAAAATTGTTGCTTTTAAATCTCTGGCCAGATGATGATATACCTAATACTAGAAAACAATTGATCAACATATTAATAACAGCTGCCAAGGTTACTATAGCCAAATGCTGGAAAGACAATCATTCTCCTAGCATAGAATTTTGGTTTCACAAGATATGGGACTTTTTCATGCTTGAAACGATATCTATATATAACTCAAATGACCAGAATGAATGCGAAATATATAATCCCTTGGGAAAATGGTTCCCCATGATAGAAAAAAATAACCTTTGATAACTTTAATTGGGAAAGCATCAATAAAGCTAGATATAAAATAATGATTTACAGTTGACAAGTTATAAGTTTATCACTCTGTATTCTGTATTCCGAAAGAATGTAAGTTGTTATGAGATAGAAATCTTATAGTATTCTTTTTTTTTCTTCTCTAAGTGAAGCAACCTATATTTGTGTATTATAATGTTGAATTCTGTATTCCTTTTGAAAAAGAATAAAAATTGTTTGGGAAAAAATGATAGGAAAGATCAGCAAGCCCCCTGAGGCATCACCAATGAAGGAGGTTGGGTGCAGAACAGCACATCACTGGCCATGTGGCGAGGTGTAGCTGGGAAGGACTGCCCTCGGTGCTTTGTGAACCCAGTAGTGCCTATGTGGCACTACATCAGGGGAAAGGGATGGTTTGGGCATCTCTTGGCACATTGTGTGTGGGTAATGATAAACGAGGCCAGTGGAAGACTCAGGCCAGAGCTGGAGTCAGGTTGAGTTTGCCCACCAAAGGCTGCCAAAGGATTCTGAGGGTGGCCAACTTTTCTCCTCAGGCTTGGGAGGCAGTCACCTGCCCACCTCATCATTGCTGAAATTATTGTTGTAGATGGGGAAACGCTGGGTGCAGTCAAACAAGCTCACTTGTACAAGTGGATGTTTGATGAGGTAGAAATTTGAATAGGTGGATGTTGGTCCACAAGGAGGGTGTTGTGCCATGAGATATATCTTGGTTCATGAGGTGGGTGTTGTGCTATGAGTTAAATTTTTATTCACGTATGTTGCAGGCTTCAGGACATGCACCATTTGGGAGAGGGTCACCCAGTCACTGGAGCTTATGCTGAGCTCTTCTCCCCCATGCAGGATGGGCATAGAGGAGATGATATCCTGCTTTTCTGTTCCACCAGACACACAATAATTGCATAGGTGGAGTTCCAATGTGTGGGCATATCCTGTATGAGCTGGTGTTCGGGCTCCACCATTCCACCTGCCTCTCTCACAGATGGTGAGCAGACTTGATGCTGCAAGAGAAGTGGGCAGCCAGGATCCAGCAGGTTTCCAACAAGGAGTGCATCTCCAGTATGGTCATGTCCCAGGTGGGCTTGACACTACTCCTCAGTCCCAGGTGTGCACCACAGATATGTTGGCACCGGCGTCCATGACCATGTAGCCATGAGGGACAGGGAAAGTAGTGTGGAGGGGAACTGGGGGAGATGAAGTGAAAAAACTGGGTGGATTCATGCCATCCCATTTCCCATATGGCTACACAGTTTTGTCTTGAGCTTTTTTTAAAAAAAACTTTCCCCAATGACTCATGTATCAACAATCACAGTTCATTGTCCCTCAAGGGCAGGTGTTTTGTTAATGGTGCAGGATTTATCTATATATTTACATCAATTAATTAGGGGAAAGATAGAAATAGTATTAGTTTATTTAGCTTGAATACAACTCAGAACATGGTTATCTTAATGAAATATAACCTATAAAATTTGCTACAGAATTCATATACTAAGTGTGTCATTCTGTTAATTAGGGGAAGAATCAAAGGACAGTTGATTGTGGAGCATAAATGCAGTGCTAGAAAAGCCACTGTTATCATAATGAAACATACTTCATAAAACATGCTATGCAGAACATCAAAACTGGCACACTGATTAAAGGCATTTGTGAATCATCATCTTGGAACAAGCAGTAATACTCAAGGAGGTGAGGTGAGAAGAACATTGACTAATCTGCTCTGAAAAGCAAAGGTATTTCTCCTCTTAGGGTGCCTTCCTTAATGTGCCTCTGCTTAATGTGCCTCTGGTCCTTTCCACACTTGGATCTCATCCCTGGTTTTATCAGAGTTCAACTCACGACACAATACCTTGCATTTATCCCCGGTCATAACAGCATCCGTTCATCCCAGGAAAAGTGTGGGACAAAACCAGGGTGACCTCAATGTAATGTGGAAACAAAAAATACCCCAAGTTAATTACGGAGGTGAACTTGCATGTAGTGTAAAATGTAAGTTTGGGGACAGGGTTGAACCAGGATTTAAGGTCTAGTGCGTAAAGGTGTCTTGTCAGTTCTGCCTAGTTAAAAGAAGGAAGAATTATAAACAAGAGACTGGCATTTAAAACAAGATGAAGGAAAAATCATTATATGCACTAATCTATGTATGAAAGATTTCTGGTTGCTTGAAATACATATACATTAATATGGCCTCTTTGGAAATAATAACTAGGCTCAGTGTTGAGTTTTATGAAACTCAAACAACAAAGTCTGTATGTATGGATGAATGACCTTCAGATGGGGAAAAGAGCTATGTCTTGCTTGCATAGCATAAAGGTCAGTTAGAAAGCCAGTGATTTCAGTACATTAATATTAGAATGAACAAGTGGAGACCCACAAGAACTTGTGGGATGGTTATCCCATTCCTGACACCTTTGCTTTCTCCCCTCTCCCCCCACCTCTCACTCTTTCTCCCTTCTGCTTCCCTTTTCTTACTCTCTCTCTCTCTTCCATGCAAGTGACTTCCTCTCTCTTTCTGACCAATCATCATTCTCTTTGTTTTTCTGCCTCCCCACCTCATCACTGTTTCTCCCATAGGCGTAATCTTCGTGGGGGCGGCGGGGCATGATCCCCCGCCGAAATTTTCAGGAAGGTGCTCAGCCTCCCCCGGGAGCCACCCTTGCTTCTAGCAAAGCAATGCCTCTGGCCCAGCCCCAGCCCCCCCCCCGAAATTGGAAAGTCTACACCCTTGTTTCTCTCTCTTTCTCCTTCCCACCCCATCTCTCATTCTGCCTCATCACTCTCTCAACCTTCTGCCTGCTTCCTCTCCCACCCCACACAACAGCAGCAGCAGTGGTGGTAGTGCTTCCAGCCACCCACCTGCTTCCTCTCCCCCCACAGCAGCAGTGGCAGGTCTCCCAGCTACAGAGATCGATTCACCTTAGGGCTGCCAGCTGCAGGTTGGGAAATTCCTGGAAATTTGTGGGTGGGAGCCTGAGACACTGAGGCTTGGGGAGGGAAGCCACTTCAGCAGGGTATAATGCCATAGAACCCACCATCCAAAGCAGCCATTTTCTCCAGGGTAACTGATCTGTCACCTGGACAACAGTTAGAATTCTGGGTGATCTCCAGGTCTCACCTGGAGGCTGGCAATGGTAGCTCTTGTGGAGGAAATGGCTGGTTTGGAGGGCGGAGTCTATGGCATTATACTGGTCTAAAGTTCTTCCCCTCCTCAAACCCCACCCTTCCCAGGCTCCACCCCTCAAATGTCCAGGAATTTCCCAAGCTGGAGTTGGCAACCCTGTTTCCTTCATACCCAGCAGCCAACCTACCTTTATCTGCCCCCGTCTTCAGCTTTTCGTATCCCCTCACCTACAGCCTCTGCCTAGGAAAATTACAGTCTTTCTCCAAAGTGTGGACTGAAGCAGCTTACATTATTCCCTCTTCTTCTTTATCTGCACAACAATCCTGTGAGATTGGTTAGGTTGAAAGTATGTGAGTGGTCCAAAATCACCCAGTCAGCTTCCACTACTGGACTCTGTGGCATTATATCCAGCTGAGGCCTCTCCCTTCCCCAAACCCAGCCCTCCTTACACTCCACCACAAAATCTCTAGGAATTTCCCAGCCTGACAATGGCAACACTTGTCAGGCCTGGCCCTAAGGATCCCTCACTGAAAGGCCAAAATTGGTCTGGAAAGGGCCCTTCCCCCTTCCTCTGCCTTTTACTGACAGAATCAGTTAGAAGCCGTCCTTCCCCCTGCCCAGCATTTTAGTCTCTCACTGTTGATGCGGCGGAGCCTGGAGTAGATCCCTGTGGAAGCCATTTCAAAAGGTATTGGGGGGAATTCAACCATCCCCAAGTTTTTTTTTAACATTTTACATTTTTCTACAGACCTGCAGAGTAACCTGAGTCTGCAGAAAAACCTGTTAGAGGAGAGTGAGCCCTCATCTGTGGAAATAAGTATCCACATGCAGAGAGAGCTTTGAGAATTAGTATATAGATGTATGATCTAGTAATTTGTGTTGGGTTTGAGCTGGGACACCTGAGATGAAACATTGATTTAGCCATGAAGTCAGCTGTTTGAACTGGGCAAACCAGTCCCAGCTTAGCTCCCGAGATCTGACAAGATCAGTCTAGTCTGGGCTATCTGGGCTACCCAGGTTAGAGATAAGGAATTCGACATTTGGATATCTTATTTGCAGTCCAATTCTTTAGCTTGGACTAGGAATGTCCTCCCTCCAACCTTCTTGATTACTTATGATTATTTGTATTCCAGTGTTTATGATTTCAAGTGTTCTATATCCAGAAGGCTTGGCAATAGGAATATGCCATGGACTCATTATGCTTGAAATAATAATTGTAGTAACAATGGTCATTGTTGAGGTCGAAGAAGCATTCACATGTTTCTGGATTTTTCAACAGTACTAACAACACGATAGATGTAAGGAGTAAAATAAACAACCAAAAAATCAGGGCCACCCACTGTGTGTCTCGACAGTCCAGTAAATGGGGAAAAGAGGTCAATTGTCAGATTACAGCAGCTATCTGCAATAAATTTTCCATATGACAAATTATCTCTACCACAAATATATTTGATTTGCCAGACTTTCATGCAGGGGGAGGGGGGAATAAAATCAGATTGAGTGTCATTCTTCTACTGAATGAATATTCTTGCTCCGGTGGAGGCAGTGGGGGAAACACTGGGAAAGAGGGGAAGGGCCCAGGTTCACAGGAACAGCAAGGAAGACCCAAGAAGAGATTGCAGCTTTGCACTTGAAGGATGCATAACCATTAAGCATCACCATTAAGGCTTCCTTAGTTGCAAAAAGATTCTTTTGGGCAGAAAAAAGCTCTTCCTTCAGGAGTGGGAAATCATTAGATTGATGCCTTAGTAGCCCTATTATTGCTGTGATCCACCCTGAGCCCGTTTTTGGGGAGGGCAGAATAGTAATCCAAAAAATAAATAAATGCATTTCTTTATCAAAATTATTAATATTTTTGTTTGCTTTGCATTTCACTTTTTCAACAGGATCTGACTAACAGGGCGTCCTGATGTTAGGGAATCAGTCAAGGATAACAGAATTCATCCTTCTGGGATTTCAAGACTTGGCTGATTTCCAGATTCTTCTCTTTCTGACATTTCTAGTGATTTACATTGTGGCCGTAACTGGAAACATTCTTATATTTGTGCTTGTTATCTTTGATCAGCACCTTCATACTCCCATGTACCTCTTCTTGGGGAACATCTCCTTCCTGGAGTTTTGCTATACCTCCAATATATTTCCAAGGATGCTCTCAGCTCTCTTGACTGGGGGCAAAGTGATTTCTTTCAGCAGCTGCTTCACGCAGTGGTATATCTGTGCTACTTTGATAGTTACAGAATGCTGTTTACTCTGTGCCATGTCTTATGATAGGTATCTGGCAGTTTGCAAACCACTGCACTATGCGACCATGATGAAGACCCAAACTTGTGTCCAGTTAGCAGCTACATCTTGGCTCTGTGGATTTACAGTGTTTTTGCCCTTACTCATTCTGATGTTGCAATTAAATTTTTGTGGACCCAGAGAAATGGATCATTACTTTTGTGACTATTTCCCAATCCTACAGCTGTCCTGCAGTGATACCAGAATGCTGAAACAGTTGAGTTATATGGTGGCTGCCATGTTTGTGCTTTTTCCATTCCTTCTCATTGTGATATCCTATGTGTATGTTATCACTGCCATCTTCAAAATCCCCTCCACTACTGGGAGACAAAAGGTCTTTTCTACCTGTTCCTCTCACTTGACTGTCATTTCTATTTTCTACGGGTCTGTAATTGTTGTGTATATGATACCAAAGACTGAAGGAAAGGGAGGTATGGGGAAATTTCTCTCTCTCCTGTATATAGTGCTGCCCCCTCTGGTCAACCCTTTCATATACACACTAAGAAACCAGGAGGTCAGAGAGGCTTTGAGAAATGTTATTGGGAGGATTATGCACCATCATTTCATTCCTTAAAGCTAATGGCTTTCTAAAATGCATATTTTTATTCATCTCAATTGCATTGATTCCAAAGCAATGTTTTCCAAATACTGACTCAGCTGAGTTGAATTATACCAAACATATCTCATGCACTGTATGTTTTAAGTTTAGGGGGACAAACAACCCCTAAACCTAGTATTTTCCCTGTGGAATAAATAGAGCAATCATTCCTATATAATTATTCTGTTTGCAAGCAGTCAGACCATCTCCTCTTAATAAGGGGCAGTTTGCATGCAAGCACCTTTCTTTTAATAGCACCCCAGAGTCACACATACCATTCAGTCTGATCAGAAAGTACACAAAGGGTGTGGTCACAGGACAAGTTTATCCCAATTTGTTCCCTCTATAGATTTTATCAGGAATATTTTTTGGGGGGGTTGGGATGATCACACATCCCTCGCCGAACCACTTGCATCACTCAATGAGGCTCCGGGCACCATCCAGATAGCCTCGCCACCCAAGCAGTGGCACAGCTCATTTTTTTTTTATTTGACTTTGCACATGTGCAAATACACATGGCCAAATCACTACTCCCACTGGGACTCACTGTACTTCCTTGTTTCTGCAGCCCCCCCCCCCTACGAACAGTGAACAAAATAAACTGGCAACCAACAACCGAGCGCTGGAGTGTATATGTGTGCTTGAATGTTTATACATTGAATTTATTTAGTGCAGGATTTCTCATGTGCACAATGATGGAAGCTTTTTTTGGGGGGGGGAACATCGTGAGAAGGACATTCAGATGACATGATTGTGATCATTGCGTACAATGGTTGTCCAGATTGGCGAAATTGTGGTATGCACAAAGGACTTCCAAAGCCTGGCTGCCTCTCCCCAGAACTAACCTCATCCACCTGGACTTAATCCCATCAACCTCACCACTTCATCTCCCCTTCCTACCTTTACCTGACAATAAGAACACCTAACACTGATAGCTTTCCCCTTCAAAACAATTATCAGGTCATCAAGCACCAGTTTGCATTTAGAATAATTTAACCAAACACCCATAAGCAGCCATAGTTTTGCCCCAGATGAAGCAATCAGAACTTCACGGAAATCATTGTTCATCCCCAGAAACTTTTCAAGAGTATGGTTTTGGGGCATCCATGTCACCTTGTACCAGGGGAGAAATTTTACTATGGCTGATTTTGCATTAGAGCTGCCTCGATGTGCTGCCGTTTGCCCAGATACTATTGGTCAATTTCACACCCGAAGCCACGGGGCTGCATTTGAACCGCGGCTTCACCCGATTTCCTCCGCATTTTTGTGATCCTCAAAAAACAGGATCATGAAACTGCGAGGGAAATAGGGCGAAGCCACAGGTCAAAATGCACCCCTGCGGCTTTGGGTGTGAAATTGACCAATAATATTGGGGCAAACGGCAGTGCAACATCGAGGCAGCTCTAGTGCGAAATCAGCCTTTAACTGGACTGACTGTGTTCTCTTGGATCCAGACCTCACACCCAAAACTAAGATCATTTTGTCTTGCTTTTTAGTGGACCTCACTTTCTTCTAGATAGGTAAATATCACCCATCCTAATCCTTATTCCCGCTACTTTCTTTTTACCCTTGTCAGCCTTGTATGTTTGTTTCTCCAAGTGCTCTTGTGTATGTTTTGCTCTTACTTTTTCTTTATATAAAATATTTTTTCTATTTAACTTCAACTGGCTCATTTCAAGAGTTCTCTATAAGATCCCCATAAACACTGGTGGAGATTTTGCTTGTCACCCCCTCTCTCAAGTTCTGTCTCCTTCACTAGTTTCCCCAAATAAAAAGGAGACATGTTATACCTATAAAATCACAGGGTTTGTGCCAGATTTTTCATGATATTTCACCAATTTTTCCTTTGTTATACAGCCAGTGTCCCACATGACTTTTCTTCATGCAGGCTCCATGATCCCCTGCACAGTCTTATTGGGTTGTTAGATAGGACCCCCTGCATTCTTATCAGCAAAAAAATTACTGGATGCAAAAAAGAGGTTCATAAAATATGGTTTCTTTTTTAAAAAAACCCTCAGGGGTCTGATGCAATGTCTGGGCATAGGGGAGGGAGTTCTCATAAGACCTTCCAAAGTCTGGTTTCTGCAAAAGTGAACTGTAAGATTAGGGGTTTTGCAAGAAAAATGCCACCCTGTACTGGATGTATGGAAAGGAGCCAATTGTCAACAATAATCTATACCATTTTTGCCCTTCTTTTTCATCTGTCACTCTGCTAGAAGGGCATTGGCTTGCCAAAGCTAATTCCCAGCTAGCTGTGTGTACCACTGTAGTGCATAATTGAGAACAGATAAGGTGTAGCATAAACAGACAGACTGCTTCACCTAGAAAGATGCTGGACTCCTTCTTCATTTGGTTTCCACAGCATAGTTATTTTCCTGTATAAAATCCTTGAACTCCTCCCCCCGCTTGCATAGCATTACAGACAGGATGCTGGCATAAAAAAATATTAAGATCCTTCCCCCCTTTTGATCTAATTGTATTTATTCTTGCTACATCTGGCCACAAGAAGAGTTCTGTGATCTTGAATGCTTGCAAACTGTTTTGTATCCACCCTCCAAAGAAGCCATTTTTTCCAGGGGAACTGATCTCTGTCATCTGGAGATCAATTGTAAAAGCAGGAGATCTCCATGTCCCACCTGGAGACTGGCAACCCTACGGGAAAGGCAGCCACACAGCAGGGGGCTGACGAGAACAGTTTGATGGTCGCTGGCCCACCTCATTAGCCAGCCAGCCATGGTGGAGGCAAAAAGGAGAGAGAGCCCTGTTAAGTTTATTCGGACAGGAAAGTGGTGAAACAGGCAGTTGGCAGGGGAGCGGGTTATGCTGAACGTCCTTTTTTCTTTTTTCTTTTTTACTGACAGAAGTTGGTTGCCTACCAAGAGCCACTGAGGGGACAGTTAGTCATAGTTAGTCCCACACAGGAGCCAAGAGAAGTGTCTTCCTCAGGAGAGAGTCTGGCTTTCCAGGAGCTGCAGCTCGTTTCCTCCAGGTCAGACCCTCCCTGGCGCTGCTGCTGCTGCTGCTGAAGGAAGGTGGGGGAGCCATTGAAAGGCGCTGAGCTATCGCCCTGACAAAGTGCTGGCCTTGTGGCCCAGGGAGAGGGACCACGAGGGGCAGCGAAGGCGAGTGCTCCCCCTGCTTGCTGCTGCTTGCTAGGTCTGCCTCCTTCTCCCCCGTGGAGGGATTGCCACTCCCACGGCGGAGTGTCCATCCCCTTCGCCAGCTCCCTCCAGACTCGGAGCAAAATGCTGGCTGCCGGTTCTGTGGGCGGGGCCGAGCCAACACAGTGAGGCAATGCAGCCAGGGGATTAAGAGTCTGCGAGAGTGGCAGCTGAGTGGGTGAAAGGCTGTGGGAGCATGTCCAGGAGTCACACCAAAACTCTTTTATACATAACGATATATATATACGGATATATATATATTCATCCAATATCTGACATGCTTGTATCAAAACTTCATTTTGGGGGGGTCAAAGAGACCCATTCTTCCTTTTCCACTGGAAGAAGACCTGGTTAAATCCAGCACATGAAGATCCATATTTGAGTGCTCATTCAGAAATATTTGGCAGGTGTGTATCACATACAAGGACAGCTACCTGTGGAGAGGAAAGGAACAAAAAGAATTTGTGGCCAAAAATTTAACATCCCAGCATATCAAAATCACCTCCCATTAAAGCTGCTTTTAATTTCAAGCTATTAACCTTCACTACTTCACTGTTCATATATTTATGAAACAAACAGTTGTATCTGTATATCTTTTTGGTTCAATAGCCAGCCATTTTGTTAACATGGAGGCATTTTACAACTTAATAGACATCATTCAGTTAAGAAATGGAGGAGGTATCCATGCTTAAAACAAATAAATAACTATGTAACTATGCCTATAAGCAGTATTAGCACAAAACTTCAAAATGGGGTACATGTTTGTTTCCTCGGTTCAAGCCCTCCCTTCTAAATATATTTCAGAAGTGGCCACAGAAGATCTGAAAAGTTTTCCCAGTTTCAGTGTTCATATTAAGTGACATAATATCCCATGCCCCCCCATTGTGCTAGAACTGCCAAACTACCGTATTGCTCCTTTTTAAAGAAAATTAAGAAGCTGAAGAGTGGAATCAGGGAGGGTTGATAATCACATGGTCCTAGGATGTACAAAATACTCATACACAAATGACTGGTTGTAGCTTTAAAATTCTGAACAAACAGGTATCTCAATGAGGGGGGACATGATTGTTCTCTTTAAGTATTTGAAGGGCTGTCATTTAGAGGACGGCAGTGAGCTGTTCCTGTTGGCAGCAGAGGATAGGAATTCCAATAATGGGTTTAAATTAAGGGTGGGAAGATTCAGCTGGATATTAGGAAAAACCTTTTTTTTACAGTAAGAGTTGGGCAACAGTGGAATCAGCTGCCTGGGGGGGGTGAGCTCCCCCTCACTGGCAGTCTTTAAGCAGCAGCTGGACAAACACTCATCAGGGATACTGTAGGCTGATCCTGCATCGAGCAGGGGGAAGGACTATATGGCCTATATGGTCCCTTTCAGCTCTGTGATTCCATGATTTAAAATGTACATGGGTGTTGTTTTTTGCCAATAAAGGTTAGTCAAGAATAGAAGAGGGCCAACTCTAAAAATCTAATTATGAAACAAAAAAAATATATACATGTATTTATTAAACACAAATTAAAATAACAAATAAGGGCCCATTCATAACTCATATACAAATATAAAAAAACCTACAAAGGCTGATGAAAGAGACCTAAGAGAAATACAAACATACAAATGAAACCTCCAGTGCAATCACATGTCCAGTAGTACTTCTCTCTGGTCAATTGTTTATTCTCCTGAGATTGTACAGCCAAATGGTCCCAATGAAATGTTTCTTAAGTTAAAAGCACTTTTTTGCCCAGTGGTTAAACTTTAGAACAATTGCCTTCTGGTCTCTATTTCATATTTTGTATATGTATGATTGTATATATTTTTACATATCAGCCAACATGTTCTATTTGTATTAGACCTCTGAGAAAGGCCTGTAAAGGCCAAAACGCGTTAGGTCTATTTCATCAGCCTTTGTATGTTTTTATATTTGTATATGAGTTATGAATGGGCCCTTATTTGTTATTTTAATTTGTGTTTAATAAATACATGTATATATATTTTTATGTTTCATAATTAGATTTTTAGAGTTGGCCCTCTTCTATTCTTGACTAACCATTATAGGTTCTGAATTCTAGGTTTTAGGTTCAGTTTTTCCCCCTTTTTCCCTTTTTTGTCCTTGTTGTTTTTTGCCAAGACACAAAACCAAAGATGGATCATTCAGTGCATGGAACTCTGTAGTCTCTTCACAAATAACAGTGAATGCATGCATGTACATCTGTATTGTATGCCTGTTTGTAAGACAGAGAGCCAATGCACTTTCACTTGACTAATGAAACTGGGGATCACCACCTGGAAAGCGCTGAGGCTTCAATGACACATGCAGCTGTACACATGTTGTATGTAACATGAGAATTTCCCCACACATATATAAAGTAGGCAGGGGTCATTTCCTGCAGGAGCGCACAGGAGCGGAGCTCCGGCAGTAAAGAGCCCAGGGGGTGGGCACATGCAACAAGCCCCACCCCCTGCTGCCAGCAGACCTCAGTCAGAGCAAGAAGCAGCCAGGTAAGTTGCAGAGCCTCCCCCCCGGCCCCCCGGTCCAAAACAGTCCAGTGGCACCTTTAAGACCAAATTTTATTCAGGTACAAGCTCTCCCTCCTCTGCAAGGACAGATCTGCATGTGTACCCCCCCCCAATAGCTAGGAATCCAAAACAGTCCAGTGGAGCCTGAGCGGTGGGTGTTGCCTTCTGACACACTTTCGGTGATGTCAGAGGGTGTGGCATATGCAAATGACTTGTGCTAATAAGTTATGCTAATGAGCTCCTGCACCTCTTTTTCTACGAAATGACCCCTGAAAGTAAGTAAGATGAGAAGTGGAATTCACTGCACTAGTGCCAGGGATTGGTTTGCCTTGACCCCCTAAAGACAAAGAAGTCATGACGTTTTATTAAATTGTTACATGTGAAGCTGCTAATTAGGAGGTGTGATCTGGCCTCAGATATTCTGACCGCACCTCCACCATGTAGGGTTTTCTGCTGGCTGCTGACCCACCCACCCTCCCTTTAGTATTATGGGATTAGCCAGTCACCTTCGGGACCAAGCAGGAATTTGTGGAGGGGGGTCCTCTGTTTAGCTATTGGAAGGGACTTCTTTCGCCTGCTTCATAATGCTGGGTAAGAGGTGAACAATTTAGGCCATAACTAGTTTGGCAGTGATATAGCAGGCTGATCATGATACATAGAGAAGATCGGCACGCCACCTGAGGCATCAGCAGTGATGGAGGTTGGGTGAGGAACACCACATCACTGGCCATGTGGCAGGGTGTGGCTGGGAAGGAATGCCCTTGGCATCATCTTTGTGAACCCAGTAGTTCCCATTTGGCACATAATGGGAAAGGGATGGTGCTGGGCACCTTTTGGCACATTGTGTGTGGGCAATGATAAACAAGGCCAGTGGAAGATGCAGGCCAAGTTTGGAGTCAGGGTGAGTCTGCCCAACAAAGGCTGCCATTGCCAGGCTGCCTAGTACAACCCACCTATTTAAATGTTTAGCATATTTAATGATACAATGTAGATCTGCACAATTCATTAATTACTTGAATAAACTAATTATACTCAAGGTGGTTGTTTCATCACACATGTAAAGGAAAAATCAAAAGTATACTGTACATAGATTTTACATGTGTTCACTGTAAATAGATTAACTTGCCCTCCTCCTGTGCAATAGTCCATATTTGAACCCTATACACCAGTTATTTAAAAGAAAAAATCAGGAAGTTTAATACATGGAGGTCAGACTCTCTCATCTCCCTTGGTTCTAACTGAAATAATTCCAATAATTCCAATTTTCCTCAGAACTTTGCAGGTGTTTTGTGTGTGGGACACTTCCAGATTAATGTTAGGGTAATATTTTAGTGACAATGTTTGTTCTGCTTTTTTCCCTTATGTGTACACCTAGCTGGACCCTGACCTGGATTGCCCAGGGTAGCCTGGGGTACCTTGCAAGATAAGATTGGTCAGCTCTGGTTAATACTTGGATGGGAGACCACCAACGTTCCCTTTAAGCTCCACTGTTGTGAGCAAAAATTCTACCTCATGAGCAAAAAAGAAGAAGAAGAAGAAGCTAGTAGCATTAAAGTTGTGAGCGAGTTTACATTTGACTATTGCATAAATTAGTTTTTTAGATTATTTCCATAACCTTGTAAAAATCTCAGAATGAAATATTTTAAACAATATTTAAAATATATTTTATGAATAATTTAAACATTATAAGAGAAAACAGATTCAAGCAAAATTTCATTATGGAAAATGTTGTCCTCTAGAGGGGTAGACCAGGCCTCCAGAGAACAAATCTACCCTTCCTTTTCCACTATATTGGTAGACCTGCCCTCCAGAGAACAGGTCTACCTGTCCCAGTCCCCTATATTGGTAGACCTGGCCTTGAACTGTTGCCTTGCGTTGAGCCTTAGAAAACATACCAGCACGGGGGGGGGGGGGCCCTTGCCGTTGATTTTTTTTTTTTT